>NC_086171.1:41538748-41661248 GCF_023053635.1 Elgaria multicarinata webbii | reverse complement strand
AACACTGGGCCCTCAAAATGTGAGTGGATCCTAGTGACAGATAGCAATTGTGCTGCCAGAATTCACGTTTCACTGAAAACTGAAATACGTGTTGATATGTGCTACAAGCGTTGGAGTCTGGCACCAGGTAAAGGTTTCACTGGTGAATGTACCACTGTACTACTCAGTACGTGTGTGTGTGTGTGTGTGTGTGTGAAGTAGGGCACAAATGGAGCTTGAGAATAATAAAAGAAACGGCATCACAAATGCAATATTGTAAAGGTCATGGCTGCAGCCGTTGCTAAGTACCAGATGTCCTAGAGATAGATGCATAACAAAAACATTGCCAGGTGAAGACGAGCAACATTGGATGTGTGAAATATACTCCATTTCATTCAATCATTTCATTACTATACCCAAAGCTCTCTGAATAGTTTACAAAAATTCAAAAATACAGTATTGTACATATATTAAACAAATATATAAACAGGCAATACACGTATACATACCTTTTGACAAATGACATGAAACCCTAGGACGAGAGTAAAAACCTTACTGGGTGCTGCCAATGCCGGAGAGACTTGTCACTGAAAAGATTGGCACTCCGGGAAATCACTGGGGGAATTCATTCCATTATTTGGGGGCCACTACGGAGAAAGTCCTCCCTTGTGGCCACCTTCCGAACCTCGCTCTGAGGAGGCACCCAGAGGCGGGCTTTAAATGATGAGCATAATACTCCCATCAGACCACAACAACATGGAAACCACCAACCAGCGTTTGTAATATTTATGTTCTTTCACAAATCACAGGTTGGGCCGAGCCGGAGACTCATCTGAAAAACCTCCCAACAGACACCTAAAGACCACGGCTCCCATGTCAGATCTTCTAGGGCACAGCTAGCGCTGGGGTTGGCGTGCTTATTCCCATTGGGATCGATGAGAAGAAAAAGAAAAAGAACAGATAAAGGGTGACGGGGGGGGGGGATTCTCTCTTCTGTGCTTCTTAGGGAAAACCAGCGATTTTTGAACTCACCTAGGCCGTAGCTAGACGGGGTGATATCCTTGTGATCGTCCTGGGATCGTCCCTGTGTGTCCACATGACGCACAGGGCATCCCGGGAGCAGGGAGAGATTATCCCTCTCTTGCCCCGGGATATCTTCCTACAGTTCTAGCCCGCTTTTTCCGTATTCTCAGAATGATCCAGGGACCATGGAATGTGTGGGCGTGTGCCACGATTTGTCCTGGCTCCTCACGACTAACCGCAAGGAGCCGGGCACAGAGCTCCTCAGGAGCTCAGTGCCCATTGGGGGTGGGGGGGGGAAATTTAGTTTTTTTTTAAAAAAAAAATACCGTTTGCCCACGAGTGCCTGTGCGCGCCTTCTTCTTTAAAAACAAAATGGTGGCTGTGATGTTGCATGCCGCGTGTAAACCAGGGCAACAATCTCGTGATCATAAAATTGCGGGGCCGCCTCCCTCCGACCCCCTTGTCTAGCTGAGGTCCTAATTTCTCCAAAATTCACTTTGAAGCTTGCTTCAATTTGTATGTTGTTTGTTTTTCATTTGTTTTTTGGACTAGTGGTGAATGCACTCCGGATTTCAGTAAGAACCAGTGGGCATTCTAAAGGAGCAAGGAGCTTTTGCACTTTGGATGGCTCCATAAGAATTTTGACTGGTTCAGACTGAAACCCGGAGTGGATTCACCGCCCCACTGACATCGGAGCCACCAGCCGTCACTGGAAAGGGGCGATTGTTGTAAGGGATTTTTATTTTATCCCATACCAGCAAATCTGGCTTGGAAAAATACTGCTGCTAGAAATCCCTTTTCAGGAGTCGTTGAAAAATGTATAAGTGAATGGAGAACTCCACGTTCCTTTATTCTTTTGTAAGTGGGGAATTGAGTTGTTGCTTGCCTTAGTGCTGGAGGCTGTTATGAGGGTGAATTTACGCTGTGCTTTTCAGCTCTTTATTTATAAACTGGTCCCTGCTACAGTGTTTTCGAGCAATCGGAATCTCTTCTCTTGGGCATTGGCTTGGATCATACCGTACTCCTCCGTTCCTGCAAGGAGAGGGTGGATCCCGGCAAACTCCGCATTCCATCAACATCTCACACTGTATCCCGCCCTATTCCCAAGGTTCTCCTAACCTCCAAGAGTAAATTTTCAGGGGGCTGCAAAGGAAACTGGGAAGCAAGAAGGCCTTGTTTTGTTCGACCCATGAATGAAAAATTAGGATGTAAACCTAAGTGTGTTCCAAAGTGCAGCTTTCCTTTGGTCTCCCAAGTGCCCCAACAATAAGAACATAAGAAGAGCCCTGCTGGATCAGACCGAGGGTCCCTCTAGTCCAGCACTCTGTTCACATAGCGGCCAACCAGCATTGGCCAGGGATGAAGAAGCAGGACATGATGCAACAGCACCCTCCCACCCACGTTCCCCAGCAACTGGTGCACACAGGCTTACTGCCTCGAATACTGGAGATAGCACACAACCATCAGGGCTAGTAGCCATGGATAGCCTTCGCCTCCAGGAATTTATCCAACCCCCTTTTAAAGCCATCCAGATTGGTGGCCATCACTAGGGATGTGCTCCGCTTCTAATTGGACCGGAGAAGCAGGAGCGGAGCGGGGGGCTCCGCCTGCCCTTAAGGCGGAAGCGAAGAGGATTGGGGGGCCAGCGGAGCGTGGCGGAGAGGATCGAGGTGAAGGCAGATCCTTCGCCTCGATCCGGAGCTCCGCCGGAAAGGTAAGTGGGGTTTATCGGGCCCTGCCGCTGTCACTGTCGCCCATGCGGCGACAGCGGCAGGGCCCGGTAACCCCCACCGCCCTCCTCTCCCTTACCTGCCTCCGTCCGCGTCCGCAAGCGGCCCAGACTTCCTGCTGGAACGACGGGCTCAATTGAAGACACTGACAGACCGCGGACGGAGGCAGGTAAGGTCCCCCTCTCCCTTGGTCCCTTACCGGGCTCTGCCGCCGTCGCCGCATGGGCGGCGATGGCGGCAGGGCCCGGTAACCCCCCCTGTGGGGGGGGAACGGAGCTCCGATCCGGATCCGGAGCTCTGAGCGGAGCGGAGTGGGCACAGGCGGAGAGGGGGCGGGACGGAGCGGCCCGATCCAAAAATGGCAGATCTGAAAGTGAAGCGGAGTGGAGGGTCTGTGCACAACCCCTAGCCATCACTACATCCTGTGGTAGTGAGTTGATGCCCAGATAGTGAGCAAGAAAAGCACCCAGGCAAATGTATTAAAAACAGCTGCGTCTTGGGGGAATACAATTAAAAAGGTCTGGAGAGGACTCTACCATTGGTTGTGTCTGTTTCTGTGGGTTGGATCGAGACTTAGGCCCTTTTCTATACATCCCGGCCTTCCGGGAGGAAAGGAGGAGGATCTCGCAATATTCTGCTCATGAGATCCTCCCCCTGGATCCATACGCATGCACAACATCCCAGGAGGAAGGAGGTGTGTCATGCCTGGCTGCCATTTTTTAAAAATAGGGGAGATGAGTGCAATCGTGCTTCCAACAAAAATGTAAGGTTTTTTTAAAAACCAACCACACTCTCCCCCCGCCCCATGGGCACGGAGCACTCGAAGGGCTCCATGCTCATTTCCCTCCTCCTCGCGTTTACTTGTAAGGAGGTGGGATGAAGCAGGGGCAGGTGCCCACACGTCTTCCACAGTCCTAGGATGGTCTTGGGACCACAGAAAAACTGGGAAATCCCCGTTTTCCTGGGGTTTCCCCGAGGTCATCCCCAGTTGACCCCGGGATCCCCTGTGCATCATTTGGATGCACAGGGACGACCCCGGGGGGAAACAACGATCAAGCAGACTTCTTGAAATCAACAGGAATTCTGTTAGTCATGTCTAACTTACATCTCATTGATTTGGTCTTCCCTAAGTATGGCCAAGTCTGGATCCAACCCATTATTTCCGATGTCGTGTATAGCCCTATAATCTGATATGATGAAGGGCAGCAGAGACAGTCTTAAATAAGAGAGGTCTCGGGCCCTGTGGAATCTTAAATCTGCAGCAAACATTCAACAGATCAACCAGGACCTGAACGTAGATCCCATAATGACAAGTGTCGGGGGGGGGTGGGGGAAGGTTGATTGATTGAAACTGTGGATCCAGCCCTATGAATCCAGCAAAGATGCAGCATATCCTTGCCATTTTGACGGGATATATTTATACGTTCACTGGTGGGGTGATGCCTTCTTCTGGAGCAAAAAAACTATCAGAAATCTTATCGCTTATTGATGAACAGTAACAGGCAAGCGGCACACACAAACACACACGAAGCAAAAATATTTGCAGACTACGGTCGTGCTAGGCAGGGTGCCCGGAGCTGTCAGCCACCCTCTTCCAAGTCAGAAAGAGTGCCAAGGATGTGAATAGAGATGTGATGGATGGGTGTCGTGGAATTGAGATTGAAATTTGGCCTGGAGTCAACAATATTATCCGGCAGCTCTCAAAAAGGACACGCTGCTCTAAATTCTTCCTCACCCACACACTCACACCATTTTTGGACTTCGAGCAATCCCTAGGTTTATTGCCTGATTAAAGACATCTTTGAGGACCAATTAGGGACCAATTAGTTCACCTTCGCCCGGTTCCTTCAGGCGCTCAATGAGCTGCCGCCGCCGCTCACTCCCCCTGGACCTGCTTGTGAGCCCTCAGTCCTTGGGGAAATGGCGGCCGTAAAGGAGCCATCTACACAACATTACAGGCGTAAATGGGCCACCACTCACATAAGATTTGATTTACGGGAAAACGTGAGTCGCCATTTTTTCGCCCTCGCTCAAGGGGTGGACTGCTGCCAGGTGCTGCAGGCGCGTCCAGTAGGGGCTGTGCGGCTCACTGAGCGGAGTCCGGAAGGCCAGGCGTGGAGAAGTCTGCCAGACTCCTGGGCCCAGTCAAAACCGGTGGCAGTTTGGAGTGCCAGAAAAGGGGCCTGCAGACCACACATCATTGGTGGATTATTTATTTATTTATTTATTTATTATATTTATTTATTATATTTATATACCGCCCCGTAGCCGAAGCTCTCTGGTCAGTTTACAAAGGGCACCAGGATCCCGGTGCCCAGACAGCTGCCTGAGCATGCTGGATATTGGTGCTGGCTTTAAATATGACTCTACTATAAATAAATATAAAGGCAGAATGGGAAAATAATAACCTTCCTACGTCCAATTTAAACCGAGAAGTGGATGACTAAATTATTCATAGTTACTTATTGGATGAGACGAGAGCTCGCATGTTCATTTCAATTTCTAGGGAGCCTGCTTTAATTTCCTCCTCCGTTGTCCCCTCCTGAATTGCGGCTTCCTAGTTGCCATTAACCTTCTTTGTCTTTCCGTATAATAATGCGTTGGGTTTGTGTTTCTATTTTTAATGGCCCGTCTGATCCTTCCAAGTTCCTCCTGCCTCAGTCCCAGGTCAGGCTGGCTTGTTTTCCTCTCGCGTCTTACCTAGCCGCTGCCGCTGCGAGAGAAGGTTGCTTTGTTGACTCTGCATGTGTCAATTAAATCGCTTTTCCGGAGAACCGGAGCGTCTTTCCAAGAATTCGTTATTAACTGTGCCGTTGAAATGCCGGGAGGCCTTGGGCTTCTGTGACACACACACACACACTCGCCTCAGCTCCAGTTATCTTGGGCTTCAGCAAGAAGGATTTGCCCGCCGGGCAGCCTGTTTCCTACGGTTCTTCGGAATTGAAAGCCCTCCTTGGGTGCCCATGTGCAAGCCTTGTGCATGCAGAAGGCCACGTTGGTTTCCATCCTGGCAGCCAGAGGATACAGAGCAGGGGTGCTTGAACCTCTGCATTCCATTTTTGAGAAGCTCTCGGGGGCCACATTTCAGTGGTGGGTGGGACCAAAGGAGGAATGGGTGGGGCCTAAATACTCCCAAATGCCAACCTATTCGAGTTTAAAGCTAAGGCCAGTCACTAAGTTTAAGGAGAAGCATTTCAACGTTTTTAGAACAGGGAAAGACTCCACACCAGCCAGGAATCCACCAGACGGTTGGGAGGAAGGAGGTGGGGCTAGGGGAAAGATGTGTGGCCTTCAGGAGAACCCCAGAGAGCTCATTTGGAGGCCCAGGAAGGTTGGACTTGGACCCCAGGTCTAAGGTCCCTCTATAGAGGGCAAATGATTAATCATGGCCACCATCTTTTGTGAATAATACACATGTTTGGGCTTTGACCTCCCCAAGTATGCTCATGGGCAGCAGGCATCTTTGGTGCAAACTCCAGGCATAGTTTCCATTAGGGTGACCACATGGAGAAGAGGACTGGGCTCCTGTATTTTTAACAGTTGGATAGAATTTCAGCAGGTGTCATTTGTACGCATGCAGCAGTGGGTGAAATTCTCTCTTCATCACCACAGTTAAAGCTGCAGGAGCCCTGCCCTCTTTTGTATCTGGTCAAGAAGACAGGGCTCCTGCAGCTTTAACTGTTGTGATGATGAAGAGGGAATTTCGCCTGGTGCTGCCTGCATACAAATGACACCTGCTGAAATCCCCTTTTCTACGCAACTGTTAAAAATACAGGGCCCTGTTCTCCTTTTCATATGGTCACCCTAGATTCCATAAATATATGCAATGAGAGGTGCTTCCCCAATAGGGTGTTCTTGTGTCCTACTTTGCATAGGATATTCCTCTGTTTGAGGGCAGTCAGCAATTTGAAGCTGTCCTGTATTTGAAAAGCTGACCAGTCCAAGTCCAGTTTAAATATAAACAACCCTAAGGCCCCAATGTTCTCCATCCACAAGATCATGACAACCGACTAAGCAGGCACACAGATCACTGTCTTATTCTTATTCTCTTTACATTATAATAATTATTTCTAAATTTGTATATATACATATCAAGTAGCATATGAACACGCTATGCAAATCTGTCCTCCATTTTTGAGAAACGCATTTCCTGAGTTGTTGGTTTTTTCTACCGGCCCATGAATAGACCCCCCTATTCTCCAATCTCAGATGTTTTAACTAGGGATGTTGGAGAACTCTATTTGGGAGTTGGAATTTGAAGAGTTTCCCCCTGGACTTCACTTTGGTTCCCACTGTGGCGCCTGACTTGATCTGCAGCAAGTCGGGCCAGTTCTTCGATTTCCCAGGAATTTTGTGTGTGTTTTGTGGGGGTGTGCGTGTAAAGCGTGAGCGCATGGACTTCCTGTGAACTGAACTGAGCAGCGCCTGCAGAAGAAGGGGGATTCCGTGTGTGCATGGGTATGCCAGGACAGTTGGCTGAAGCTGGGTCCATTCCGGCACCAGAATGAGATAGGAACGTGGCCATAAATGCTGAGGTCGTAGAATGGGTTGTGCCACTTTGGACTTCAACTGGGCCAGGATCTCTTCTCGATCCTGCCAGAGTGCAGGACACGGAATAACGGGCTCAAGATAAAGGAAGTCAGATTCCAGCTGGACATCAGGAAAAACTTCCTGACTGTTAGAGCAGTACGACAATGGAACCCGTTACCTAGGGAGGTTGTGGGCTCTCCCACACTAGAGGCCTTCAAGAGGCAGCTGGGCAACCATCTGTCAGGGATGCTTTAGGGTGGATTCCTGCATTGAGCAGGGGGTTGGACTCGATGCCCTTGTAGGCCCCTTCCAACTCTGCTATTCTATGATTCTATGAGTGCCTCTGGTGCTCCCTTGTGTTAAAAGAATAACAAAGCAGAGAACGAGCACACTGGAAATGTTGCTCAATGTATGGAACTGATCATTCTGTTCCATTCAGTTTCCACATCAAGTTGCTCCCAAATTGTGTTTAAATATATTATTTAAAAAAATAAAAAAGGTTATGTATTTTCCTGTGAGATCATTGAGCTGAGCACACAGTAGCTTGGACCATTCAGGAATGTGCACGTTAACCTGAGAGGTGCGGATTGGCTCTGTTCATATTGGAATTCACAAAGTTTCCTCAAGCATCTCTACCTGGGGGATCCTTATTAAGGGACTTAGGAGCCCTGGGAAACTACATTTCCTAGGCATCCTGGCATCCGGGACACTGCTGTGTTACTAGTACTGGAGACCCACCAGGCTCAGTTCATACTGGAATTAATGAAGATTCCTTAAGCACCTCTATCTGGGGATCCTTATGAAGGGACTTAGGAGCCCTGGGAAACTACATTTCCTAGGATCCTGTCACCTGAGACACTGCTGGGGCACTATTCTAGTACTGGAGCGGTACCACGTAGTGGTATCAGGTAGTGCTACCTGATACCACTAACGCCAAGTAACTCTCAGTGGAAAAAACTAAGGGGGCAGCGGTTTGGTTGATATTGCCTATGAACCATTATGAGCTGGGCCAGAACGTCAGAAGTCATTTGGACTCAGCTGGTAATGGGGGAGATCCATTTTCAGGAGTCATGCTGGCATGACGTGGATGGTCCTACCATGGTTGTATTCCCCCCAAGCTCATGCTGGAGGTCATTGTTCTGGCTGGACCTGGGGGTAACTTCTCCTTCATCCTTCCCTTCGCTCTCACCCCTGTGAGAGTGAATGCCAAACGCATGCAGTCATCCACTAAGAGGAGGCAAGCATCCCACGTCTATTCCCAACAAATGTTGTGCTTAGGCCAAAGGGTTCTATTTAAAAGGAGACAATGCACAATGCGCTTAAAATACACCACGGAATGACAGCAGATACAATAACTAAAACACATCCTGTCACCAAAGAGAGAGAGAGAGAGAGAGAGAGAGAGAGAGAGAGAGAGAGAGAGAGAGAGAGAGATGCTAATGGCAGAGCTAGTCAAAAAACCACATTTCCCACCCACCCCCATTTTCTTGCGTAGATATTAAACTATATGTGACCAGGAGGATCAAGTAGTTGGAACCCCTCTTGGGCCTAATCTACACCAAGCAGGAATATTGCTCTATGAAAGCGTTATAGAAAAGGTAGGAGCCACACCAAGCAGGATATAGTGGTATGAAAGCAGTATATGGTCTGTGTCAACGGGCCCCAACCATTGCCAGTGCATTTCAATACCACTATAAAGCAGTCGTGTGGCTCCTGCCTTTTATATACCACTTTCATAGTGCAATATCCTGCTTGGTGTAGATTAGGGTGACCCTATGAAAAGGAGGGCAGGGCTCCTGTATCTTTAACAGTTGCATAGAAAAGGGAATTTCAGCAGGTGTCATTTGTATATATGGAGAACCGGGTGAAATTCCGTCTTCAACACAACAGTTAAAGGTGCAGGAGCTATACTAGAGTGACCAGATTTAAAAGAGGGCAGCTTTAACGGTTGTGATGAAGAGGGAATTTCACCAGGTTCTCCATATATACAAATGGCACCTGCTGAAATTCCCTTTTCAATACAACCATTAAAGATACAGGAGCCCAGTCCTCCTTTTCATATGGTCACCCTAGTGTAGATGAGGCCTAAGCCTCACTTCGCATGTGACAAAGGGGGCAGGGAGAGACCTGTCTATCACCTTTTGACCTGTCGATCAGCAAAACACAACCTTTGACGCCTCCAGGCTCCTGCTCCTATCCAGCCTGTGATCCGCAAGCACCCTTTATGAGAATGTGACTCGGAGGCTTGGAAGCCCGGCGACCACTTTCTTAATTAACATTCTTTCCGTCCGTCGTTGGCTCCAAACAAACCATTCCTCTGTTCACTTCTCCTGAGCTGCTTTAAAACTCCCTTTTAAATCCAATTAAGCTGGCATTAGGGCAGACACAGCAGTCCCTGTTAAAAGGTGGGATTTGAACAGCAGATTTGGTAATTAATTACAGCAGCGTGCCAGAGGCATAAGAAGACTGTAAGGCTATAAATACAGTGTGACTAGAAATGGTCTTGATGTATCAGAGTGATGGTCCAGTTGGTCCAGTCTTCCCCATGCTGGTGCCCTCCACTACAACTCCCATCATTCCTAGCCAGCATAGCCAATCCAGACATAGAACATGGCAGGAACGAACCCCCTCTTCCCCTGCCTTGGTCCAGATCGCACGCACATACACAGCTACTACCAGCACCCAACGGTCAGATGTATGCGATTATTAGCACGCCTCGTTCGGAGTTCATGGTAAGTTTGACGCAAGGACCTCCTAGTTCACAGCCCAGAATTTTAGGGTCAAAGCTGATTTGACATAGCTATTCTGAACTAATAATAATAATAATAATAATAATAATAATAATAATAATAATAATAATGGCAGTAGTGAACTCAGATTTGTTAACAGCACCAGTGAGGGGTGGGGGTTCCAACTGAAATCACACACACACACACAGAGCTGCTGTTTGCCCCCAAACCTTCAAGTAGCCATGGGGCAAGATCCACAGCAAAATCAGTTCTCAAGCGGTGAGCAACCAAGTGTCATGGGTGACTTGCCACTCATAGAATCATAGGCCTTAGCTAGGCCTAAGGTTTATCCCGGGATCATCCCTGCCTGCTCCCGGGATCTCCGGTGTGTCATTTACATGAACAGGGATGACCCCAGGATGATCCCGGGATAAACCTTCGGTCTAGCTAAGGCCATAGACTAGTTGAGTTGGAAGGGAGCACAAGGAACCTGGGAACTACAGACCAGTCAGTCTGACATCCATCCCTGGGAAAATTCTGGAGCAGATTATAAAGAAGTCAATCTGTAAACACCTTGAAATCAATGCAGTGATTACTAGAAGCCAACATGGATTTGTCAGGAACAAATCCTGTCAGACTAATTTGATCTCATTTTTTGATAGGATAACCTCCCTTGTGGACTGTGGGAATGCTGTGGACGTCATATATCTTGACTTCAGCAAAGCTTTTGACAAAGTACCACATGACATTCTGATGAACAAACTAGCTAAAAGTGGGCTAGATGGAACAACTACTAGGTGGATCCACAGTTGTCTACAGAATCGGACTCAAAGAGTACTTATCAATGGAACCTTCTCAAACTGGGGAGAGGCAACGAGTGGGGTGCCGCAGGGCTCAGTCCTGGGCCCAGTGCTCTTCAACATTTTTATTAATGATTTGGACGAGGAGGTGCAGGGAACGCTGATCAAATTTGCAGATGACACAAAATTGGGTGGGATAGCTAATACCCTGGAAGACAGAAACAAACTTCAAAGTGATCTTGATAGGCTGGAGTGCTGGGCTGAAAACAACAGAATGAAATTTAATAGGGATAAATGCCAAGTTCTACATTTAGGGAATAGAAACCAAATGCACAGTTACAAGATGGGGGACACTTGGCTCAGCAATACTACAAACGAGAAAGATCTTGGAATTGTTGTAGATCACAAGCTGAATATGAGCCAACAGTGCGATATGGCTGCAAGAAAGGCCAATGCTATTTTGGGCTGCATTAATAGAAGTAGAGCTTCCAAATCACGTGAGGTACTGGTTCCTCTCTATTCGGCCCTGGTTAGGCCTCATCTAGAGTATTGCGTCCAGTTCTGGGCTCCACAATTCAAGAAGGACGCAGACAAGCTGGAGCGTGTTCAGAAGAGGGCAACCAGGATGATCAGAGGTCTAGAAACAAAGCCCTATGAAGAGAGACTGAAAGAACTGGGCATGTTTAGCCTGGAGAAGAGAAGATTGAGGGGAGACATGATAGCACTCTTCAAAGACTTCAAAGGTTGTCACACAGAGGAGGGCCAGGATC
Organism: Elgaria multicarinata webbii; assembly: GCF_023053635.1. Lineage (NCBI taxonomy): Eukaryota > Metazoa > Chordata > Lepidosauria > Squamata > Anguidae > Elgaria > Elgaria multicarinata. The sequence continues at coordinate 41,649,687 of NC_086171.1, read as the reverse complement.
TCTTCTCGATCCTCCCAGAGTGCAGGACACGGAATAACGGGCTCAAGTTAAAGGAAGCCAGATTCCGGCTGGACATCAGGAAAAACTTCCTGACTGTTAGAGCAGTACGACAATGGAACCAGTGACCTAGGGAGGTTGTGGGCTCTCCCACACTGGAGGCCTTCAAGAGGAAGCTGGACAAGCATCTGTCAGGGATGCTTTAGGGTGGTTTCCTGCATTGAGCAGGGGGTTGGACTCGATGGCCTTGTAGGCCCCTTCCGACTCTGTGATTCTATGATTCTATGACAGCCTTAAAAGAGGCATTTCGGCCTTTTAGGGTGGCGGGAAAGCCAGGCAAAAGCTGCAAAACCACTAAACAATTGGTGATCAGAGGAGGGGGAGAAGGTAGGCTCTAAAATGTAGCTCAGATAGCTCCCCCAAATGTTGGGGTTTCTTTGTCCACCTTGCGAGAGAGACTCCAAGGCGAATACATTTGTTATAGATAGGGATGGATGGATTCGCCCGATTCGTCAGAGGCCCCTTCCAACTCTGCTATTCTATGATTCTATGATTCTATGATCATCTAGTCCAACCCTCTGCCATGTGCGATTTACAGATGAAAATCGTCTCTAGGGGGGGCACCCACCCACAACCTGGCACACTCCAGGTGTGTTGGACTACAACTCCCATCATCTCCAGCCGGCGTGGCCATTGGAATTATTGGAGATGTAGTTCCACACCTCTAAAGGACACCAGATTGGGAGAGGCTGCTCTGAGCAAACGTGTCTCTCCACCTGATGCAAACCCACCCCTCCCTTTATGAGTACATTTCAAAACATGGGGAAACGTTAATGGTGGGCCGCCAGCTCTTTGGTGTCAACGAAAGCGCCCCTTTCACCGTTGCTCATGCATGCATTCATAGTCAAAGTGGTTTCTAAGGGTGGCGGGGGGGGATGCCCTCCTAACACACAAACACTAGGCTTTGCCATTATTTCAGGAGAGTGTTGCATCCATTATTAATAGAAGCCCTTGAGCTCACTTTCTTTGCAAGCTGAAATTATGATGCGCCCGGTTTCAAATGTCATGGGGTGGCTTTTCTCTTTGAGAGAGCTGCTCTCTCCGCCAAAGACAGAGCCAGTCTGAGCCCTTACACTGTTGCACAGAGGATCCAGATCTGCCTTCTATTTTTAGGTTTGTAGATCTAGCATATGCGGTGGAGTTTATAGTAGAGGAGAGCTAAGAAAACCACGTGTATTGTGGCCCCTGTTTAACTGTTCCTGATCTGCCTTCTTTTCTTCTTTTTCGATTTGCAGATCTCGTGTCTGCGATGAGACACCCAAGTATCTTACTCAAATGACACTTCTCATTTTATCCTTGTAGTGCCTTGCACTTTTGGGGTGATTGGGGTCACGCACGGTGTTGATAATGTTTGAGAAAGAAATCACATAGAATGGAGTATAGCGCATAGTTAAATGATGGAACTCACTACCACAAGATGTAGTGATGGCCACCCATTTGGATGGCTTTAAAAGGGGGTTGGATAAATTCCTGGAGGCGAAGGCTATCCATGGCTACTAGCCCTGATGGTTGGGTGCTATCTCCAGTATTTGAGGCAATAAGCCTGTGTGCACCAGTTGCTGGGGAACGTGGGTGGGAGGGTGCTGTTGCATCATGTCCTGCTTCTTCATCCCTGGCCGATGGCTGGTTGGCCACTGTGTGAACAGAGTGCTGGACTAGATGGACCCTGGGTTTGATCCAGCAGGGCTCTATGTTCTTATGGAGTATACATTGACGTGAGTGTTATCTGCTGGTTTGCATGCTCAGATACCTTGTGTTGGATGGTTCTTCATGCACAATCATGCACAAAACTTCCCTACAGCAAGTTTCTGCTGAATACAATCATCATCATCGTCATCGTCATCATCATCATCATCATCATCATATATTTATTTGTTACCCGCCTCTCCCTCTGGATCAAGGCGGGGTACAACGCAATTAAAAACAACATAAAATACATAAAACTAATTCAAACATTTTAAACCAGTGCATCATTAAAAGCAGCACACCATTAAAAAAGGCATCTTAAAATTCAGCTGGGTAGGCCCGCCAGAAAAGCATAGATTTAAAACGTTTTTTCAGCCCCTCTGGTTAGAGAGCTGAACTAGAAAACAGGGTGATTACACAGTAACCAAGGATTAAACTGGGGGCTCCATCACACCAGCGTTTTATCGGACTTTTGTCCTGCCTTGTTTATCGTTTTGCCCCGCAACCCTCACGCAACGTCGTCCCTATCCTGCAGTGATCTCACCTCTTCCCCTCCATTTTCGGTGTTTTTCTGGGAGGGAGAAAGTGCGGTATTTTTCCTCCACGCATGATAAAACTCTCGCTCTGTCCTCATGTATTTCTGTCCTCGTGCTATGTCGAAGACTGTCCCTTATTGAGGGAGGGTGCGCTGAAGGGCAGTTTTGCTGATGAAAGAAGAGGGCAAGTGCGATTCTCCTCCAGCGCGTCGAGTTGGATGAACAGACTTTCAGTGTTTGGGGGAAATAATCTAGACTTTCCCCGCTCTAGGAAAACACAAAAAAGGGAGGGAAAGAGGTGGGGTGTCTGCAAGACAGGCACAACGTACTCTTGAGTGCTGTACTGCAACACTGCACACCAGTTATGACAAGAGTGTGATAAAACACTAGTGGGATGGAACCTGAAGAGTCTCCCAACATTTTTTTTTAAGTTGAAAAGCAACTAAAGAAGTGACAAGGCTGCTTAACCCATTCCTGCCCCATCATTTTTCTTATCTCCTACCTCTTTTTCTCCTTACAAAGGAAAAGATCTGGGGGCTATCTATCTTATCTCTGTGGGTGAGAAATGAGTTCAGAGTGGGGCTGAAAAGATAGTAGGAAGGGAAAGAGATAAACAGCCCCCTCCTGCTCTTTATTTGAGCCCCTGACGGTACCTTTCAGTTAACAAGAAGACCATTTGAACATCTTCAGCACACCATCTGGCTTTTGAACACAATGTCGCATTTTCACTTTGAGGTTTTCCTGTCTTAGCAAAGACGTGCTGAGTTTGTCCTTCGCACAAATCCTGAAATCATAACCAGATAGAGTTTCCATCGATCCAACAAGAAACATGACAAAACCTTTCTAATGATATAGTGAGCCTAGATTAGAAACCACTTCTTTTCTTTCTTTTTTAAGCAAACACGTGTGGGATTTAAAAGCGGGCAGGACCCCTTTTGACATGGATGCATCTCAGAGTAGAAGCTGACTCTCTGAAGCATTTAAACAGCAGCTGGGTAAACAAAGCGAGAGCAGGACAGGGAGGGGAGGAATATTTGTTCCTGTGAAAATATGTCCCCCTAGACTTCTGCAGGGCATTTGGGAGAAATGACAGAAAAGAGAATCCACCATTCTGTGAATTCTGTGCCATAAAAACATAAGACGTGCCCTGATGCTGGATCAAACCCAGGGTCCATCTAGTCCAGCACTCTGTTCACATAGCGGCCAACCAGCATTGGCCAGGGATGAACAAGCAGGACATGGTGCAACAGCACCCTCCCACCCATGTTCCCCAGCAACTGGTACACTCAGGCTTACAGCCTCTAATACTGGAAATAGCACACAACCATCAGGGCTAGTAGCCATGGATAGCCTTTGCCTCCAGGAATTTATCCAACCCCCTTTTAAAGCCATCCAAATTGGTGGCCGTCACTACGTCTTGCGGTAGAGAGTTACATAATTTAACTATGCGCTGTGTGAAGAAGTCCTTTCTTTTATTTGCCCCGGATCTCACAGCAATCAGCTTCATTGTATGTCCCCTGGTTCTATTATTTTGAGAGAGGGAGAAAAATGTCTCCCTTGCCACACTCTCCGCACAATCCCCGTTGACGTAACCTTCCCAGTGTGGTGTAGTGGCGAAGGTGTTGGAATGGGAATCAGGAGATCCGGGTTCTAGTCCCCACTCGGCCATGGAAACCCACTGAGTGACTTTGGGCCAGTCACAGACTCTCAGCCCAACCTACCTCACAGGGTTGTTGTTATAGAGGATAACATAGAGAGGAGGAGGATTATGTACACCATCTTGGGTTCCTTGGAGGAAAAAAGGTGGGATATAAATGTAATAGACAGACAGTTAATGCAGCAATCAGAGAATTTAACTCTGCCATCCTCCTGAACCACATGACGAGAAGCTTTACACAGTTCTCAGAGCCAGTGTGCTGTAGTGGTTACAGCATTGGACAGAGATTTGGGAGATCCAGGTTCCAGTCCCTACTCACACTCATGCAGCTCACTCCAATGGCTGAATGGTCTGCTTTCAGAGGAAGTTGCCTGTTTGCCATTACAGTCAGGAGGCACACCCAAATTCATACAGAAACACAAGGGGCTGGTTATTTAAGCATGGCCCATTCTGTCACTTCAAGTGTAAACCTTTTCCAGAAAAGGAATGACATTTCCCTCCAGTTTTGATTAAGTATAGCCTCGTGCGGCGCAGAGTGGTAAGCGGCAGTTACTGCAGCCGAAACTGTCCCCACGGCCTGAGTTCGATCCCAGCAGAAGCTGGTTCTCAGGCAGCCGGCTCAGGTTGACTCAGCCTTCCATCCTTCCGAGGTCGGTAAAATGAGTACCCAGCTAGCCGGAGGAAAGGTAACTGCGACTGGGGAAGGCAAAGGCAAACCACCCCGCTACAAAGTCTGCCAAGAAAACATCAGCGAAAGCCGGCGTCCCTCTAGGATTCAGCAATGACTCAAGTGCTTGCATGAGAGGGTTCCTTTCCTTTTCCTTTCCTTTGATTAAGTGTTCCTTCATCCCTCAGAAATTTGGGAAACACTGAAATAGGAGGAAGAGGAAGATCATCAATTCCTCCTGATCACGGAATAACGGGCTCAAGTTAAAGGAAGCCAGATTGCAGCTGGACATCAGGAAAAACTTCCTGACCGTTAGAGCAGTGCGACAACGGAACCAGTTACCTAGGGAGGTGGTGGGCTCTCCCACACTAGAGGCATTCAAGAGGCAGCTGGACAACCTTCTGTCAGGGATGCTTTAGGGTGGATTCCTGCATTGAGCAGGGGGTTGGACTCGATGGCCTTGTAGGCCCCTTCCAACTCTGCTATACTATGATTCTATGATTCTATGATCTCCTTGGCTTATAAACTTAGGAAGCTGGTTTATACTGTGTCATGCTGAACCCAGTATTGTTGACACTGACTGGCAGTGGCTCTCCAGGAATTTAGCCAGGATTCTTTCCAAGCCCTCTCTGGAGAAGCCAGGGTTTGAACCTGTGATCTTCTGCATGCAAAGCAGGTGCCCTACCAATCAGCTCCACCAGCCTTCGCTTCTCAGGTGTGCCTGGGCAACTCAAGTACTTAGGAAGACAAATCATAAAATCCAGCCTGGATTTTCTGATGCTCCTGCAGTGGCTTAATGTGCCGAAACCACCAGTTGAAGCTCTTCATGTTATTGAAGATCAGCATCATTACCGGTTAATAGCTGTGACTCAAGTTGCTGTTAAATGCCCAGGAGCAGCTAAAACGTTGTCAGCCCTAAGAGCGTCTCCAGAAATAGTGTGTGGCAGGCTATCAAACTAGGAGAAAGGCTAGGATAGATAATCAAGACATTCAAGACAGTTTGGCTTCTAGATTTTGAAAGCATGTAAGGGATGGAACAGAGAGCAAACATCATTAAGGGATGAATGTAAGCAAAAGCAGTTACACCTTCCCTTTCTTAAGATGCCTGAAACCGACAAGTAAGGAGGAAATGTTGTCAATTTCACCAGTGCCCACCTCCAGTTTTTACTAGGTGCACCAGCACCTAGGGACACTTTTTGTGATGCAGTAATGCTGAGCAATGTCAGGCTATAGAAGGCTGGGTGTAGGTTCCTTTTTTAAACCACCCTGAACATTTCGTGTGCTTACTGGAGCTTGTTTTTGTAAGCTTATCAGCTTTATAGCCAGAGAAGGGGCAAATGTAAATGTAAATAAATAAAAGTGAATTAAGACTTACAAACGAACAATAGATGGGTGTAACACTAGTTGGGAGTTAATTATACTTTTTTTCTCCCATGTTATAGAGAAACAACATATAAGCTTTATAAATATATAAAATCCTAACCGGAGCAGTTAGCTACCATATCACCAGATTCAGTGATTTTTAATAAGTCCCATATGACAAATGAGCAATCGTTTTAGCAGTTTTGTTACATTTTTTTAAGCAATTAAAGATTAGAAATATAAAAAGGCATTGAATCTAGGCTCTGTAATTGCATTATAATTGCATCACAAGATGTTGGGATGGCCACCAATTTGGAGGGCTTTAAAAGGGGGTTGGATAAATTCCTGGAAGAGAAGGCTATCCATGGCTACTAGCCCTGATGGCTATGTACTACCTCCAGTAGCAGAGGCAGTAAGCCTATATACACCAGTAGCTGGAGAACATGGTGTGGGAGGGTACTTTTGCACCATGTCCTGCTTATGGGTTCCTGGTCAACAGCTGTTTGGCCACTGTGTGAACATAGTGCTGGACTAGATGGACCCTTGGTCTGATCCAGCAGGTCTTTTCTTCTTGGTTTACATTCCTCTCTTGTTAGTTTTTTCTCTGCCTTCCATCCTTTCTCTGTGTTGGCAGTTCACCCTGTTGACATTCTTAGCATCAAGGATGTCTTCTTCTGATTATATCTATCCATCCGTCCATCTCACCATAGAGGGGAGAAGAGTGAACGAAATGGTGATGGAGAAGCGGAAAGTTACACGTTATCAGACGGGTTAGCATCGGAGGATCAAATCTATTTATTTAAAGCATTTATATCCATCATTCGTAAACTTTGCCAGGGCAACTCGGCACCAGGCAGTGTGGGCCTCCGGTAGAGAGGCAGCCAAGGTGTGTGGGTGGGTGGGGGGGAGACATCTTCTCCCACATCAGCTAGATGATGTGTAGTCACATTCAAAGTGGGAAAAACAGCTGGAACCATGGTGGCTGAGAGCAGGGCTAGACTCTCAAATGACACTCTTCAAATACTTAAAAGGTTGTCACACAGAGGAGGGCCAGGATCTCTTCTCGATCCTCCCAGAGTGCAGGACACAGAATAACGGGCTCAAGATAAAGGAAGCCAGATTCCAGCTGGACATCAGGAAAAACTTCCTGACTGTTAGAGCAGTACGACAATGGAATCAGTTACTGAGGGAGGTTGTGGGCTCTCCCACACTAGAGGCCTTCAAGAGGCAGCTGGACGACCCTCTGTCAGGGATGCTTTAGGGTGGATTCCTACATTGAGCAGGGGGTTGGACTCGATGGCCTTGTAGGCCCCTTCCAACTCTGCTATTCTATGATCCTATGATCCCTAAAGTCTGGGCTCCTCAACCTGTGGCCGTTGGCATCATTTCAAAAGTGATCAGTTCAGATCCCCCTGCAAAAGTGATCTGTCTCCTTTCTGGCCATCTGCTGGGTGGGGAGGAAGAGAGAGAGAGAGAGGAGAGAGAGAAAAGAGATGCATGTGGGTGTGGGGAGACAGAGAGAGGAATTGAGGTGGCAGAAAGAGAGAGAAGGGGGTGAGGCCCCGCTCACTTTTGTCTCTGGCTTTTCCCATCACTGGCTTTGTCTCAGCCCACTGGCCCCATCAGGCTAGTGACAGATTATCCCTGAAGAAGTGCACCCTACAAGAAGAAAAAAGATGTCCAGAGTAGGGTGACCATTTGGAAAGGAGGACAGGGCTCTTGTATCTTTAACAGTTGTATAGAAAAGGGCATTTCAGCAGGGGTCATTTGTCTGTATGAAGCACCTGGTGAAATTCCCTCTTCATCACAACAGTTAAAGCTGCAGGAGCCCTGCCCTACATGAGGAAGGGGGACCCAAAGCTTAGATCAAACCCGGGCTTCTCTTAAACTGCAGTCCTAAGCACTCTTACCCGGGAGTACGTCCTGCAGAGCTACTCCTGAGTAGACAATGCCTAGGATTGCACTGCATGTGTGCCCAGAGGTCTCAAGCACACTGTGGAAATGTCACACCCCCGCAACTGCTGAAACTTTCCCCCCACCACAGTGTAAGGCTGACTGCGGTTCTCCAAAGAAGAGGTCACTCTGCACATGCCCAGGCATTTTCTCTACCCCCCCCCCCCCATATTATTCACAGCTCAGCTCTGCCCACTGAAAAACTGGGTCTCCCGTTCAAAAAAAGAAAGGAAAAAAAACACCGGATGGCTATCTCCCAAGTGAGAGATCAAGGGTGGGCGGGCACTCTGCGTATGATCAGAGGCCCTCGCGTCTTTCTTCTACTGCTCTGAGGTCCTGGGAGACGCATCCCTGAACGGGGGGGGGGGGGGGCTGTCGATCGAAAGTAGCCGGACCCACCCCCGTCCCCAGCCCCGCTCCACCAACCTCAGGGACCTGTTGGGGGCGCGCCGCCGCGGAAAGGCGGGGAGGGACTTCGGCGGGCGGGGAGGGGGGGGGCGGCCTCGGGGCGCAGCGGCGGCAGGCGAAATTGGCGGCGGGGAGGCGCCGCTGCCGCAGGAGCAGAACTTTGCCTGGGACCCGGCGGCTGGCGGCGGCGATGCGCTCCTTCTTCCCGTAGGATCCGAGGGGCTCGCGGGGAGGAGGAGGAGGAGGAGGAAGGACGGCGCAGGGCCGTTCTCATGGGGAGGCAGCCGGCTCAGCAGGGCAGCCCCCGCGTCGGCCCCGCCGCGCTCTTCTTGGTGCTCTCAGTAAGTGGCCGGAGCGCTCCGGCACCGTGATCCCTTGATCTATTTCGGGGGGGAGGAGGGGAGCGGAGGCTGGTGGCTCCCATGGCACGGGGCGGGGGGGGGGGCGTGAATCCGCTCCGGGCCTCCGTCAGAACTCTGAAAGAGCGACGCAAAGTGCGGGTCCCCTTTGGAGCAGAGCGGTGAGCACCTCGGAGAGCGCCTTTCGAGTCCTGGCTGAAACCCACAAGGGATCCACAGCCCCACTGACGGTAGAGCCACCAGCTGCCACTGGAGGGGAGAGTGCATCTGGGGAGACTACGCGGCTAACCCCCCCCCCCCAATGCTGGAATGAGCCGTCAAGGGGATCACCTGGTTTGCTATCCCATCTCAAGTGTGTGTGTGTGGGGGGGGGGGGCATAGCCAGAACTGTGGGTATTGATCACACGCACAAACACACACCTAGCATTTCTTTTATCCCTCTTTAGAAATATAGGTCCTACCCCACACCCCCTTCAATTTTTTTAAAGGATTGATGATTGGAATCAAAAACCTACCTGGAACGGGCTCCTCTCCCCTTTTGCACCAGGAGTTTCCGGGGGACCGTTTTGCGAAGGGGGGGAGGGGAAGCACACTGCACATGAACAGAGGCACTCTCGTCTACCTCTTTCCCTTTGTACAGAAGGAAAAGGGAGCCCTGGTGATCAAAAGGGGTTCATTGCCTGCGATCCACCTAAATCCCTGACGCCCCCTAGAAAGAATATCATATCCCATGTTCCTTCTCAGCCAACCCCCACCCCCACCCCCCAAAGAAAAAAAATGACGTTTTCTTTTTATGAACCTAAGCATTTACTGAAACGGCGTTCATGGCAACAATACAAAAATTGCTTTCTTTTCAGTTGCCCACACATATATCAAAATTAAGCTACAGATACAAAAGAAATGAATTCACTCCTAGGGGGAAACACAGGTGTGGGCCTTTTTGATTGGTCATTCCTTTGTTTCTTTCTCTCTGGAACCTGGTTTTTCCCCCCCAGTAGCTGGATGCAGCCCTAGAGTAAAGGGGTGACAGTGTCTCTGAGCATATGCAGATTGCATTGCTGCAGCCATGCTGTATGTGAAGCCAGAAATGTCACTTCTTAGAAACTATTTGCTGCCTTTGTCATGCTGTCTGTGTATGTGTGCAGCTATGAAAGGAACATTTATTGGGGAAAATCTATTTCCCACTACTTATTTTGTTTCCCTCTTGTGTTGGACAACAGCTCCCATCATTCCCTAGGCAGCTGGCTGGGGTATGATGGTAATTGTGATTCAGTACATCTGGAGGACCCCAGGGTTGGCAAAGGCTGGCCTGTGAAGTCCCAGCGTTGCCGCTTTTGAGTGGGGTGGTGTTCAACTGTGCAATCCTGTGCAAGTCTACTCAGACTTATTCACAGGTCAATGGAACTTGTGCACAGGTAAGAGGGTATTGGGTTATATCCTAAGGATGCTAGTGGAAACATGGGCTTCCCAATTTGAATTTGGAGGTATGGTGGCAATAATATAATATATTTATAATAAATTATATTGTATACTATATTATAAATTATAATATACATTATGTTATATTGCAGGGTTTTGTCCTGCAGGGTTTTGTCCTGGTGATTTGCATAAATTTGGGTGTAGCATTGCAGCTGTTATGCTCTTTTATTAAAAGCAGGATCTGAAGGCTGCTAAACTGTTGGAATACCTGCAGAGAACAGTTAACTGCTCGGTGCCCTTGGACTATAGGGGGAGCTGCAAAGAACACCTGTACGCACCTGTATGATAGAAATTTACCCTAAGGATCATGAGATATCTGCCATCTGATTCCATGAGAATCTAATTTTCTCTGCCTTCCTTCGGACCTAATTCCAATACACACTTAGGCCATAACTCTATGTCCGCTTACCTGGGAATAAGCACCTCTGAGCACAGTTGGATTTGCATCCGAATAAGCATGGTTAGAACTGCTTGCTTTAAGGATTCACTTTCAAGGTAAATCATGGGGTAAGCTGTATCTGCGTTGCCTAGGGCTAGGGTGACCACATGAAAAGGAGGACAGGGCTCCTGTATCTTTAACACTTGTATTAAAAAGGGAATTTCGGCAGGAGTCATTTGCATGCATGTAGCCGCCAGTGCATTCCCTCGTCATCACAACAGTTAAAGCTGCAAGAGCCCTGCCCTCTTTTGTATTTGGTCACTCTACAAAAAATGGCAGGGCTCCTGCAGCTGTAACTGTTGTGATCAAGAGGGAATTTCACCCGGTGCTGCATGCATACAAAGGACACCTGCTGAAATTCCCTTTTCTATACAACTGTTAAAGATACAGGAGCCCTGTCCTCCTTTCCATACGGTCACCCTACCAAGGGCCATATAACTTTAGTTTGGATGATCAGATGTTGTGTTTCACTTCCATCTTTCTAATAATACTAGATTTACAAAAGTGCTGTGCTGAAAATTTCTTTCTGTTTTTTTTTTTTTTTACCATTTTCATTCAATTTGTTTTTTTGGGGTGGGGGTGGGTGGGAATGCTTTAACAAAAAATGTTCAAAGGAGAAGTTAATGTTGCAGAAATGCCCATATACAGATGGCCTTTAAAAACAACAAAAACATGCAACGTACACAAAAACATATACCTATAAACAACTATAAAAACTAGGGTTGTGCGCCACCACCCCGAATCGTTTTGCAAAGTTAACCCTTCCCCTGCCAGTTGCAGCCCCCTCTTAAAAATCCTCCCCTGCAAGGCAATTAAACTGAGAAAGGTGGAAACCTTCTCTTGACAGCAATGAGCACGCAGGGTGCTGTGGAATAGATCCGGGATGCTGTGGAATAGATCCAGGAGTAGAGTCCCGTGGCCCTAGACTTAGCAATGCCACGGGTGGCCTGCCCAGGTTAGTAACCACCCACAGGCCTGCTTAGGTTGTGGCAGGGTATGTGTGTGTAGAGATGTAAAATTTCCAGAACTTTTTAAGCTTTGGGGGAGAAATGTTTTTTTTTTTTCTGGGGGGGTTTCGGAAAAAAACAGAAATTTTCAGAAAAATTGAAAAAAAAAGCATTATTAGCACTTTTTACAGATTAAAAGTCACTTTGATACTTTAGGGACATAAAATGAAATTATGTTCAAGGTGGTTTGGCATAAAATTATTACATTTGGTATATTGAAAGTACAATGTGTTCAATCAATTACTATAAATTGAACTTACTTTTAATTTTTTTTACTTTGTTTTGTTAACAAATGGAGCTACAAGCTCCTGAACTGTAAGGAACCTCTTTGGTTTTGCCAGTTTATGAGCAGGCAAAAAAACAATTAACACCCCCCCACACTCAAGAAATCATCAACATCAGTAACAAAGAAAATTATTTATGTCTCTGCTAGTCCTCCACAGTGTCAAGCAGACACTCCCATAAAAAGAACTGAGAAAAAGGAGGGACTAAGACTCAATGAATATGCATGAAACTTAATCAGACTCATTTACTGACCTATAGCTATCACTATCTCTGCTTCAGTGGCAGCGCTGCCCCCTAGAGATCAAAATGCATCTTGCTCTTGCATTTGAGAGTTGTAGTCTCAGTTTGTAACCTAGGACTTGCTTGTTGTCGGTACAGAAAAATTGTAATAATCTGATACTGTACATAGTTTTTAGAAATCATTTGGAGAAGTAAATATATGAACACCTTGTCTTAAACATTTTATTCATCATGCTCAATTAAAACATCCCATAATCATTTTTTCTCATTTTTTTTTCAATTTTTCCAATTTTGGGGGGAAAAACAGGCAAAAATGTTTTTCTCTCTCCTGATTTTTAACCGGCCTCCACATCTCTATGTGTGTGTCATTTATGAGAATGCAGGTGGGTTAGGTGGGAAAGGAAGGGGTGGGAGATTTCAAAAATACAAATGGTGTTTAGCTGTTGTGCATTTGTGACGCTAGTGTGGATCAATGGTTTGGAGCAACGGGGCATATTGCAAGAATACAGATAGTTTGATGCACTAAATTAAAAGAGCATTTGAACGCATGCATGGCTTAGGACCTGAATACCTGAAGGAGCGTCTTCTCTCTCCTGTACTGGACTGAGTATGAAGATCTAGAGGGGTGGCCCTTTTGATGAGAATGCATTGGCCTGGAGTTTGAGACTGTGTTCACAGCTTGGGGGTGCTTCTGGATCCATCGCTCCAAATGACAGCCCAGATAGATGCGATGGCCAGGAGTGCCTACAATCAGCTTCGGCTGATACGCCAGCTGCACCCCTTCCTAGAGTTAGAAGACCTAAAGATGGTAGTGCACGTGCTGGTAACTTCAAGGCTCAACTTCTGCAGTGCGCTCTACATAGGGCTACCTTTGTGCCGAGTCCAGAAACTTCAACTAGTTCAAAATGTGGCAGCCAGGCTGGTCACCAGTACACCTAGGAGTGACCACATTACACCAGTTTTAAAATATCTTCACTGGCTGCCAATTAGTTTCTGAGCAAAGTATAAAGTGTTGGTTATCACCTTTAAAGCCCTACATGGTTTGGGTCCAGGCTACCTGCGGGATCACCTTCTCCCGTACAGTCTGCCCTGCACACTCAGGTCCTCTGGGAAAAATCTACTTCAGCTAGCAAGAACTACATTAACAACTGTTACCCAGAGGACCTTCTCTTCTGCTGCTCCCAGACTGTGGAATGGCCTGCCGGAGGAGACTCGTCAACAGTCTAGTAGCGTTCAAGAAAGCTATAAAGACTGATCTCTTCCAGCAGGCCTATCCAGTGGAATTTTAAGATGTTTTTAAACTGTTTTAGGATGTTTTTTAGGATGTTTTTAACAATGCATATTCTGTTTTATTTGAGTATTATGTATTTTATCGTTTATTGATCAGAATGGAGAGGTGGGTAAGAAATAAATTTATTATTTTTTATTATTTTTATTACCCAAAAGAAGCTATTCTTGGCACAGGCACCCTGAATGTGAGAGCCCCCTCCCATTCACCCTCCCTCTCTCCCTACACATGTATGGTCAGCATCAAGTCTTGAAAGGTTTCAGTGCCGCCTACAGACCAATTTGTTCACCAAGGCTTTTGAGTGAATCTGTGTCAACAGGTCTCATTCCTCTGTGTTTTCTGTTCTCCGTTTTATTGTTTTATCAGTGTCTATTCTGATGGTTTTACTTGTTTTGTACCAATACCAGGTTTGGGGTTATTTTAGCATGAAAAGCAGATAATGAATTCGTATCAATAAATAACAGTTTAGGGAGAGGAAAGGACAAAATAGTATGAAAATGGAGGGGCAATACGTCATATCCGTTCGTGTAAGTGTACCTTGTAAGCAGGGATACCTTGAAAGCGTGATGGATTTTGGAGGGGCTGCCAGAAAGTTTAGACCAAACTTTGGAAGTAATGGAATGAGAATATTTGACTCAAATTCTGGCGTGTGTGTTCTCAATTGTCAACTCTGCCTAGGGTTGTTGGAGAAATCTATAATGGAAATCAAATGAATTCGGATTTTTATGAATCCGACCTGTGGATTCTATAGTAGACTGGCTTTTTAAAATTATTATTATTATTATTATTATTTTCTGGATTTTTATGCACATTTAGAAAAATATGCAAAATAAAAAGCACTTGCTGAAAATGTCCATTTGCCCTACATGCAAAAGCATGAAAAGGCGTATTTTTTTGAGGGGGGTACACATTTGGAGAAGATTTGCACGTTGGGGGGGATTTGCACATTTTTCCAAGTACTTGGCAGACTGGGAAAAAATCCAATTCCATCAATGTGTGGATGACGATACGAAACACACCTGACAATCTGCAAGATGCAAATAGAACAGGTTTCCAAAAATCCGTATATCCCTAACTCTACTAGGCAGACCTATTTATTCATTGCATTCGTATATTGCCCAACTGACAAATGCCTTCAGAGCAGTTTACAATCATAGACCTATGCTTAATATCCATTTGTGCGCCACAGACATGCCATAGAACATACATTGATTTATACTGACTTGGAGTGTGATGAATCTACCATTACAGGTGTCCCCCAAAGGCAAAGCTAAGGGCCCCAACCAGTACAGGTTTATTCAGGAATAAGTCACTCTACATTTGATGGGGCTGAATCTTGGCCTAGGTGTGCCAATGGTTGCAGCCTAAGTGGCCAATAATTAGGGTGACCATATGAAAAGGAGGACCAGGCTCCTGTATCTTTAACAGTTGTATTGAAAGGGGAATTTCAGCAGGTGTCATTTGTATATATGGGGAACCTGGTGAAATTCCCTCTTCATCACCACAGTTAAAGCTGCAGGTGCCCTGCCCTCTTTTAAATCTGGTCACTCTAGTATAGCTCCTGCACTTTAACTGTTTTGATGAAGAGGGAATTTCACCAGGTTCTCCATATATACAAATGACACCTGCTGAAATTCCCTTTTCTGTGTAACTGTTACAGATACAGGAGCCCTGTCCTCCTTTTCATATGGTCACCCTACAATAATGAACTTTTATGTCTGCCCCATTGTAGGTTGGGCTATTCAGGGGCAGCTTAGGGCACTGAGTTAAGTGGGCCCACACATTGGAGAAGAAAATGCCCCAAAATATATGTGCGTACATAGGGAATATGACCAAGGCTGTGGAGGTGAGTGAGATGTCACTGGACGTCCTCCTGCTGCTCTCAGTTGGAGGCAGGGAGTGAAAGTCCTGCCTCTTCCTTTACCCTCGGAGGGCTGAACTTAGGGGCTGGTGGCACCTTGTTGGCCATGTCGCCCTGAGGATGCAACCTGGTTCATTCTTCCAAGGACCTCCCTTGGATGTTGTGGACGGGACTTCTGTTCCTTTGCAGAGCAAATGGCAGTTATCAGCTCCTTGGTTCTTTCTATCATAGCCTCTGTGCTGATACAGCGCTTAGTTAAAAACACACACATTTTGGGTGCGTTTTATTATACGTGATTATATTTCTGCTTCTGAAGATGCGGGGGAGAGTGCTTGCCTCTTCATTAAACAGAAAATAGGGAGGAGTGCTTCTCAATTTACCCAAAACCTCAGCTTACATCTCCCTTTTCGGGGGGGGGGCACCGATTGCGTGGGTCACCTAGGGCACCATTTACTGATAGTTAGTCTAGGGCTGCCCCTGAAGCTATGGGTAGATGACCCGATATCTCTGGCACCCTGGTCCCAATCCTGGATGAAATCCTCAATGGGGCAGGGCATGGGGAGAAGTAGCATTTTTCAGTAACGGGGGAAAATGTTTTCAAGCTATAACCATGCATAAGCCTCTCTCAGCGTGAAACCGTGTAGGCTGAATTTGAATTTCCGTGGAAACCTTAATCTGTAGCGATGGTTTGACAGTTTGAGGTGAATCTCTGCTGAATCTCTGCGGGAGAAGGGAATAAAAGAGAGATCACAAACTATTTTGGGGAATGGAATCTCTTTGCAACCCTTTGCACACCTTTTGTCTTTGAAGGCTACTTCACACGTTCCATTTCTCAAGAAAGGATTTGAATGTACACCACAAAATTTAGCTTATCCTCTTGGTACACATATGAAAGATCCAGATCATCCTGCAAGCTCTTTGCCAATATAGGCTAACAACAACAACAACCACATATTTCTTACCTGCTTCTCCATTTTTATTGAGGCGGAAAACAACAGTAAATATAAAATACATAAAACTGAATTAAAACATAATATACATTGTTAAAACATCCTAAAATCATTTTAAAACCATCCTAAAATTACACTGGATAGGCCAGTGATGTGTGGAATGGCCCTTGATCCTCGTCCTATGTGTCTGTTAAAGATTGGTCATGATCTTGAGCTGACAGCCTAAGGGATGGCTCTAACTATTGATGACCCTGAAATCCATATTTATTTGGTTCAGAATTCAAATGTCTCCATCTTTTAATGCTCACCTGCTTGTGGTCTGTGGTCGACAGCTGGTTGGCCACTGTGTGAACAGAGGGCTGGACTAGATGGACCCTTAGTCTGATTCGGCAGGGTTCTTCTTACATTCTCTGATTAGTTCTACAGCTCAGAATGTAAACCAAGCTTTTGAATATGTGCAGTCAGCAAAGTGCCCTGAGGCATATAGTTTTCCAGAGCAACAGGGTACTCAAGTCGAAACACTAGGTGTCCTGGAAACTACATGTCCCAGGACTCCTGGTACCTATTTCAGCATCTCAAGCAGCTGGGGGGCAGTATGGCAGTCACCAAATAAATTTTGAGCGGAACAGGGCAGAGCTCAGGAGCTCACAGGTGAGGTGTCCACTGAGCTTATGGGCAGTGCCGGTACAACTTCTTCTCTTTTTTAAAAAAAATTAAACATCCAAACAATACAACAATACAATATAAAACAATACCCCATAATACACAATAATATAAAGTAAACAATTTAATAAACATATATTCTAACTTAATTCCATTTAACACAATCATAATTAACAAAAGTGTGCTCCCCCAACCACGGGATCTTATTCATATTTCCAAAATCTCATTACTTCCTCTGGAGGTGTTTTCCCTCTCCCCTTTAATAGTACAAATTCCTAGAACTGTTTCCATATTCCTCCAAAATCATTCATTTTTATCATTCCCCTTCTAACTTTCATGTTACATGTTAATTTATCATTAATAGCAATATCCCATATTTCTTTGTACCGATCTTCTATATGATAATCACCTTGAACCCTACCCTGTGCCTGTTTGCATTCTCTTTCCCTCCTTATTGTTTACTAAAACTTTATTCGATTGTAAGCCTATGCGGCAGGGTCTTGCTATTTACTGTGTAATCTGTACAGCACCATGTACATTGATGGTGCTAAATAAATAAATAATTATTATTAATAATAATAATAATAATAATAATAATAGTCTTCTGGCTGTTAACAAGTTCGTTATCAATTCTTTTGTCTCTTGATTACAATTCAATTCTCCATAAACTGATAATAATGCTACAATAGATGTCTCTTGAATCTCCATTCCTATAATTTCTTTTATCTCTTTAAACACCATTTTCCATATTTTTTGTACAAATTCACATTCCCACCACCTATGTAAATACAATCCTTTCTCTTGACAACCTCTACTTCTACTCATGTGGGTTCTATGGGGCTTAATTAGAATAAACTTGCAAAATAGTAATAACTTGAACAAAATATGTCTTTAGTAAACATCAGAAATAAGCCACAAATTGTCCTTCTATGTGGAAAGAATAATAATATGGATCTCTTGCTTGTAGCCCAGTCCCACGTGGTTCTACATCTCCAGGCGCTGAGTATTTCGAACATCCCTTTTGTAGATTTTTCTTAACTTTAATTTCACAGAACGAT
Source organism: Elgaria multicarinata webbii (assembly GCF_023053635.1). Lineage (NCBI taxonomy): Eukaryota > Metazoa > Chordata > Lepidosauria > Squamata > Anguidae > Elgaria > Elgaria multicarinata. The sequence goes on along the minus strand of NC_086171.1, from coordinate 41,631,732 downwards.
CCCCAATCAGTAACTCAGCATTGTAGTTCAAAGTATTAGCCCTGCAATAACATAATTAGGACAAATATCAAGAATGCCAAAAAATGTATATGATGTTGGAAAATCACACTCTAAACCAGAGTTGAGCAGAAGTAGCAGCGGCTCTCAGTTTAGGACGCAGCGAAGACTCAATGAGGCAAAGGATTCTTTGTAAGTTAAAAGCAAATCCTTTACTGACAGTTGAAATAATTTAGTTATGGCAGCACATATACAAATACTCACAGACAATCGATACACAGCAGCATACATCAAGATGGGGTAAGATGAAGGAATAATAAATGCATGAAAAACACAGCTACTTATATAGGCAGTCCTGTACAATGATGCAATCACTAATTGATTAATTGCAGAAAAAATGCTTCCATACAATAATTCAATAATTCAATAATTGTCCAGCTGAGACCTTGACATTTAAGGGAATACATTCTGCTGACTCCTCATTTTCTTCAGGTCTCCAGGTAATTGTAAAAACAGTGGAAAAATAAAAACCAGATCCAATCCAGGATCCAACATATGATTCCCCATCCCCTTAAAATTCTACTATACACAATCAACAGTTCAATTTACCGTCTACAAGGGGATAAGAGCCCATAATGAAACAGCAATCTTGTAACATGCAGCTTTCAGTAGAACAACTGACTCCCTCTCTTTTTAGTTGTTTCTTCCTTAGCACTCCCTCTGAGTGAGAGCCCCACCCAACGACTAAACCATCTACTCCATAGGGGTAACACTGGCTTCAGGTTTTTGAGGGCCCTTCGGCAAGGCACTCTCACTGAGTTAATCTACCTTCTCACCCTCATTGTCACCAGCTACTACGTCTCTCTCTCATCATTGCCACCACTTGCTTGCCTGCCAGGCATAAAGCCATGGAGCAAGTGGGCTCTTCCTTCCTATCACCACCATCGTCTGGGCCAGAGCGAGAGGCAAGTGGAAAAGCAGGTTGCATAGGGTGACCCTATGAAAAGGAGGACAGGATTCCTGTATCTTTAACCGTTGTACTGAAGAGGGAATTTTGACAGGTGTCATTTGTATATATGGAGAACCTGGTGAAATTTCCTCCTCATCACAACAGTTAAAGCTGCAGGTGCACTGCCATCTTTTAAATCTGGTCACTCTAGTATAGCTCCTGCAGCTTTAACTGTTGTGATGAAGAGGGAATTTCTCCAGATTCTCCATATAACAGGCTCAAGTTAAAGGAAGCCAGATTCCAGCTGGACATCAGGAAAAACTTCCTGACTGTTAGAGCAGTACGACAATGGAATCAGTTACCTAGGGAGGTTGTGGGCTCTCCCACACTAGCATCATTCAAGAGGCAGCTGGACAAGCATCTGTCAGGGATGCTTTAGGGTGGATTCCTGCATTGAGCAGGGGGTTGGACTCGATGGCCTTGTAGGCCCCTTCCAACGCTGCTATTCTATGATTCTAGATGTGAAGCTCACTGAGTGGATGTCACAGCAGTTCATCACAGCAGTTAAAGCTGCAGGAGCTATACTAGAGTGACCCGATTTAAAAGAGGGCAGGGCACTTGCAGCTTTAACTGTTGTGAAGAGGAAAATTCACCAGGTTCTCCATCTATACAAGTGACACCTGCTGAAATTTCCTTTTCAATACAACTATTAAAGATATAGGAGCCCTGTCCTCCTTTTCATATGGTCACCCTAAAGTTGCAACAATAAAGCCCTGTCGGGGGGGGGGGGGGAAACTTGCCTAATGGGCCCTTGGGATGGGCCCGGCCATGTCTGCCCTTGACGCCAACTCTGCTTGTAGGGGAATTTGGACCCCGTCACGCTCCCAGTCAAACCATCAGGAGTGTGGTGGAGTTTCCAAATTTTGCAACTGGGCTTGGATTTCCTGTTGTGTGTATATCTGCATGCAAGGGAGTTGTTGTTTTCTTTTTCTAAATAGCACACCTCAGCTGAGCCCAATTCCAAATCAAACCAAAGAGCGTTAGTAACATTCCCTACCTCTGAAAGTATTCCCCGTGCGGGAGCCATCATTGAAAATATTGTTTCATGCTTTCCCACTTCTGCTAGCGATAGGATGTGCCAGGTGTAGCTTTACATTTCATGTTACCAGATTCCTTCTCAGAAGGGTGTGCGGGAAATGTGTGATGTTATTGCAGTATCCATTTGTTTACTGGGGGTGGGGGCAGGAGGGGAGGCCAGAACACAAGACTTGCCTTAAAGCAACCTCCTCCAACCTAGTGCCCTTTAGGTATATCAGACTACAACTCCCACCACCCCCAGCCAGAGGGTCCCAGGTTGTGGAAGGCTTTTTTTTTAAGCTCCCAAATGGGATTTGTGAGCAGAAACAGCCAAGAATTTTCCTCTGTAGACTCACTCCGCTCCACTTTGGTCGATAGAGGGAAGTTACAGAAATTAGGAGATTTGCTCCAATTTGGGGGAATTTGCGCAGATTTGGGGAAACCTGCACAAATCTCCCATTTGGTCATTGCTCGATTTGCACAAGCTTCCGTTTGCACAGTGAGCAATGGTTGCAAATGGGAAGCGGATACAAGATGAGCACCAATGCAATGTTCAGAGAATCCCGGTGATCTAACATCTGTCCTCTATGGAACTTAAAACATGTCTTCTCCTTTTATCTTCACAACAACCCTGCTGGGTAGGTCAGGCAGAGAGAAAGGGATTTGGCCAAATTTTTAATGACTACTTATAAATGTGAACCCAAGTCTCCCCAAACTAAGGCAACAGTCTATTGGCCCATTCCAGTTGGCTTCATCTAGTGATGTACAAGAATTTACTTTCCGCTCCCAAAACACACGAGCCTCCCCTGTTGATGACTCTGAACATGTGCATAGCCACATGTCTGCGGAAAATATCCCCAAATGACCAAACGTGTGCCCTCATGCGCAAATACCCCCACATTCTATTTGCATACATTCGTGCTAATTTTTACATCAGCTCCACTTTAGTCTATGGGGAAATTTGCGCAAATTCATTTGTTTTTGTGCAATTACTCCATCTGCACAAAACAAGCAGCAGTCACAAATCTGAACGTAAATTAGGGATGAGATGGGCAGTGAGCCAATGTTCGGAGAATCTTGTCGTGCTCGAACATCACTCCTTCGCGCCTCCCTAGCTTGGTCCAAAAATCTAGAAATGCCCTCGTCGCCGGCTAGAGAATAGACTGCCCTTCATCATTGCCTGGGAAAACAGGAGGATGCTAAGCTGCCTTCAAAAGCAGTGGAGAATGACAGGGGCTTCCCTAATGCTGCACTCACCCTCGGAGACAGTTGGGAGGGAATGAAATGTGATCCTGTTTTCTGAGGTTTAGCACAAGGGGACTGAGGCCATAGCTAGATGGGGCTTTATCCCGGGGCGATCCCTGGGATTGTCCCTGTGCATCCACATGACACACAGGGGATCCCGGGACCAGGGAGGGATGATCCCTCTCGTGCCCCGGGATATCGCCCTCCCCTTTGGCCTCGGGTTCTCCATAGTTTGGGCTGAGCCCGAGACTGCGGTACGTGTGGCCAGGTGTGCCACGGATTGACGTGATTCCTCGCGAGGAGCCGGGAGCTGCGCACGGGGTGCAGCACTCCTGAGGAGCACTGCACCCATCGGGGGTAAGGTGGGGGGAGTGTGATTTATTCCTGCCCTTCTGTTTGCAGGAATAAAAAAAATATCGTGGGAGTAGGATAGATAACGCTCACCATGCTTCCAATCTTTTTCGGATTCTCACTCCTTATCCTTATCCTCACCCCTTCTCTTCTTCTTCTGTCGTCGGTCTGTAGATGTGAGACAGCAATGAGCTGAGATAAAAAGAGAAGGATCTTGGAATTGTTGTAGATCACAAGCTGAATATGAGCCAACAGTGCGATATGGCTGCAAGAAAGGCAAATGCTCTTTTGGGCTGCATTAATAGAAGTAGAGCTTCCAAATCATGTGAGGTACTGGTTCCTCCCTATTCGGCCCTGGTTAGGCCTCATCTAGAGTATTGCGTCCAGTTCTGGGCTCCACAATTCAAGAAGGACGCAGACAAGCTGGAGCGGGTTCAGAGGAGGGCAACCAGGATGATCAGGGGTCTGGAAACAAAGCCCTATGAAGAGGGACTGAAAGAACTGGGCATGTTTAGCCTGGAGAAGAGAAGATTGAGGGGAGACATGATAGCACTCTTCAAATACTTAAAAGGTTGTCACACAGAGGAGGGCCAGGATCTCTTCTCGATCCTCCCAGAGTGCAGGACACGGAATAACGGGCTCAAGTTACAGGAAGCCGGATTCCGGCTGGACATCAGGAAAAACTTCCTGTCTGTTAGAGTAGTATGACAATGGAATCAGTTACCTAGGGAAGTTATGGGCTCTCCCACCCTAGAGGCCTTCAAGAGGCAGCTGGACAACCATCTGTCAGGGATGCTTTAGGGTGCATTGAGCAGGGGGTTGGACTCGATGGCCTTGTAGGCCCCTTCCATCTCTGCTATTCTATGATTCTATGATTAAACAATTTTAAAAAATTAAAAGGTTAAAAGGGCATATAGCTCCAGAGGCGGTGAGTCAAACTTTCCAGCTGAGAAACTTGCAACAGTATGATCTGAGAGTTTTCCCAGGTGCGTAGAAAAACAGTGATACAACTCCTGGATAGGACTCTTGAAGGAAGTGACTGGTGGTAGAAATGACTTGGGTGAGGCACCCACATCAGGCAGCAGAGCAGGAGGAGTAGCAAATTGCACCACTTACCCCCCTCCCATGAGGAGGGCCCGTCACCACCACTACCGCCAACACTGCTCCACCACCTCCAGTAGGTGCTCTGGAAAGCTGTGCTAGCCACCCTCATGCTATGGATTTGCCACAGCGATAGAGTGGTTGGGAAGGCTCTCTAGAACAGCCGCCCACCCTCTGTTTGCCTCAACTGGCGGAAAACCACACTACCAGGAGAAGTGGCTGTGGGGATATCGTCAACTCAGGAGACTCGGGAGAGCTCTCGTGAGAACCTGCAGCCACTTCCTCCAGTCACACAGCTCTCCCCATGATGAGGAAAACAGAGGTTGGCCAGTGGCAGCAAAGGTATGGGGGGCATGGAATAGGGGGCACAAAGCAGTGGTGGTTGAGCATACATGGGGACCGGCCACTGTCATAAACCAAATGGGCAAATATATGAGGTGCCAGCCTGATCCAACAGGAATTCCTTTATGTATGGATGCTACCACCACTACCCGTGCGATGCCTTGGTGGTCTACAGCTGAGCCTGACCATGCAGGCAGAGCAAAGAAAACCTCCCTGCTGGATTTTTCTCTGACCTGCTATACATCCTTTAGTTCTCTAGCTAACCAGGAGAACAACATTCTGCCTCTACCCCTAAAACCTCTTGAACCTCTTTCAGCCCGAGGGCCAAATTCCATTTCCGGAAAGTCCCTGAGCCTCCATTCCTGTGATGGGCAGGGAAAAAGGCAAAAGAGGTGGCGCCCCAAAAAACGCCCGCGTAATGGAGCTTAACAAAGCCTTAAGTAACAAAGCAATACTACAAATTAGAAGGATCTTGGAATTGTTGTAGATCGCAAGCTGAATATGAGCCAACAGTGCGATATGGCTGCAAGGAAGGCCAATGCTATTTGGGGCTGCATTAATAGAAGTATAGCTTCCAAATCGCAGGAGGTACTGGTTCCTCTCTATTCGTCCCTGGTTAGGCCTCATCTAGAGTATTGCGTCCAGTTCTGGGCTCCACAATTCAAGAAGGACGCAGACAAGCTGGAGCGTGTTCAGAGGAGGGCAACCAGGATGATCAGGGATCTGGAAACAAAGCCCTATGAAGAGAGACTGAAAGAACTGGGCATGTTTAGCCTGGAGAAGAGAAGATTGAGGAGGGACATGATAGCACTCTTCAAATACTTAAAAGGTTGTCACACAGAGGAGGGCCAGGATCTCTTCTTGATCCTCCCAGAGTGCAGGACACGGAATAACGGGCTCAAGTTAAAGGAAGCCAGATTCCAGCTGGACATCAGGAAAAACTTCCTGACTGTTAGAGCAGTATGACAATGGAACCAGTTACCTAGGGAGGTTGTGGGCTCTCCCACACTAGAGGCCTTCAAGAGGCAGCTGGACAACCATCTGTCAGGGATGCTTTAGGGTGGATTCCTGCATTGAGCATGGGGTTGGACTCGATGGCCTTGTAGGCCCCTTCCAACTCTGCTATTTTATGATTCTATGAAAGCCTTAAAAGAGGCATTTCGGCCTTTTAGGTGGGGGGAAAGCCAGGCAAAAGCTGCAAAACCACTAAACAATTGGTGATCAGAGGAGGGGGGAGCATGGTCAACTGGCCAGATTGTACCCTGGGCCAGTGATTTGGCACCCCGGCTCTAAAATGTAGCTCAGATAGCTCCCCCAAATGTTGGGGTTTCTTTGTCCACCTTGCGAGAGAGACTCCAAGGCGAATACATTTGTTATAGATAGGGATGGATGGACTCGCCCGATTCGTCAGATGTTCAGCCCGCCGCCCACTCGCAGTGGAGCCCAAGCTTCTTTTGAGGCTCGGCGAGCATCTGATGGCGTCGCAAACCCATCCACCCTTGTCTGGAGCCTCCGCTGTGCCCCGCAACGGAGGCTCCAGGAATTATGAATTTTCCTTGTTGCGTAAATTGGTCCTCTACAGCCGTTATTTACGCAACGGGGGAAATGTGCAATTTCTGGAGGCTTCATTGTGGCACACAACGGAGGCTCTGGACTAGGGTGGGCGGCTGCCGGACACTCATCCAGCCGCACGGGGGTTCAAAGCACGGGCCTGCAAATGCGCTGCAGGTCCCCAACTGGGTCCGGGGTGGTGGAGGGTGGACACGGGGGAGTCCATTGGACTCCTGGACCGAGTCGGGTGCCCACAACATCCCTCATCATAGAACAGTTATTCCTGCCTGGCTAATCCTTCCTTCCAGAGGTTCAGAATAATTCAGGTCTTTATTCATGCTCCAGTTTGAACGGGTTGTGTGAGAAGACATGACCTTTTGTCATTTCTGGTATTCTCCTAAGAGAACAGGAGGAGATTGGATTTTGGCTCAGATTCCAGTCACATTTCTCGTCTCGTATTGATTGAAGGTATCTCTGCGTCGCCGATTCAAGTGGTTTAATTTGTGTCCGGTCAAATTGCTTCCTTTGAAATTAAAAAAAAGAAAAGAAACAGAGAGCAGCAAACCACTGGGTATTTTAAGATGAAATAAATTTTCATACATCTTCAATAGTGGGCTTGTTACTTTTTTATTCCCGTGACAAAAAAACACAAAACCCTCTGTATAATTAAAAAACAAAAATGAAAAACACCACCCAGTTCTTGCAACTTTTCATGACATTCTACAATAGCCTTCCCTAAGCTAGCACTTGACGGACATCTTAGACTACAATGCCCACCATCTGACTGGGGCTGATGGGAGTTGTAGTCCAACATAACTAGAGGGTTGGGGAAAGCTGCTCCACAATGACCAAGAAAGAGAATCTGGGATCTGGATTCCTGCATTGAGCAGGGGGTTGGACTTGATGGCCTTGTAGGCCCCTTCCAACTCTACTATTCTATGATTCTAGTATTCTACTGCACAGAAACGGATGGACTGGAATTTGGGATGCAGATTGAGGGCTGAGAGTGAAGCTTCCTGCAATTCCAGGCACTGCTGTCAATACGAGAAACTGTCAATACCACCCATGTTCCCCAGCACTCAACTTGAGTAAAAAAAAAAAAAAAATCCAAAATGGTGGTCACGATGTCCTCCACCCTCCTGGGACATTGCAAGCCACGTGTAGACTGAGGAGGAGGATCTCGCAATCATCACATTGCGATATCATCCCCCTCCACGCCTTCGTCTAGCGATGCCCTTAGGCCCTTTCTACACGTAAGGGTTATCCAAGGAAAATGGAGGGATTCTCCCTGCCTGCTCCTGGGATCCCCTGTGTGGCATTTGGATGCACAGGAAAGATCCTGGGATGATCCTTAGTGATCCTATGGGGAAATCCTGGAGTGATCTACCAGTAAAGGCTGACCTACCTTCTGTCTTCTGTGCTAGGATGCCTGGACTATGGATTATGTACCCCTGTACTATGATCTCTCCCCGAAAACGAATGGATTTTCTCTTTCATATTGTCCTTCCTGAGAACTGAGTGCAAAAGGAGGGACTGCTTTTTGGAACCGAAATTCTTGTCTGATTATTTCTGCCAAGGAGGACAGGATGTATTTATTATCCTTACTCTTTCACTCTTTCTGTAGACAGCTCAGCAGGGCTTAGACGGAGCTTCTGTCCAGCTACTAATTGGGTCCAGAGCTGGTGGAGGTCAACAACATTGCAGCCTCAGGTGCTTCCATGGAGTGTTTAGATTTCAACACCAGAACTGCCTCTTAGAATCATAGAATCATAGAAAAGCAGAGTTGGAAGGGGCCTACAAGGCCATCGAGTCCAACCCCCTGCTCAGTGCAGGAATCCACCCTAAAGCATCCCTGACAGATGCTTGTCCAGCTGCCTCTTGAAGGTCTCTAGGGTGAAAAAGCCCACAACCTCCCTAGGTCACTGGTTCCATTGTTGTACTGCTCTAACAGTCAGGAAGTTTTTCCTGATGTCCAGCTGGAATCTGGCTTCCTTTAACTTGAGCCCATTATTCCATGTCCTGCACTCTGGGAGGATCGAGAAGAGATCCTGGCCCTCCTCTGTGTGACAACCTTTCAAGTCCTTGAAAAGTGCTCTCATGTCTCCCCTCAGTCTTCTGTTCTCCAGGTTAAACATGCCCAGTTCTTTCAGTCTCTCTTCATAGGGCTTTGTTTCCAGACCCCTGATCATCCTGTTTGGACGCCCCAATGTTACAACTTCTTGGTCTTCTGGATATAAATTAAATTGCTGTCCAATGCACCCCCTGTTGTGTAGGAGAACCTCCCCACCAACTGCCAAATGCTAAGCCAAACCAAATGCACTGACCACTAAAATGCACAGCGGGTGAATGACAGATGCCAAATCCTCTCTGCTGTACATCAGGACTCAACGCTGACATGTTTTTAGGTGTTTATTGAAAACATATCTCGTTTACTTTGAATTTCCTTCAGCCATGAGCTCTCTTTCAATCGATCTCTAATGCTGTACTATTGTGTATTTCTTGTATTTTATTTTTCCCACTTTCTTTTCTTATGGTGACGCTGTTAAATGCTTTGGGGTTTCTGCAAATGAGAATAGGTATTGAACTTCCTTTTCCAGGAAGCATTTAATATTTAATCTCTTGCTCCAATTATTAATTTTACTGTGGCTCAGTAAAATTTTAAAGTTTTTAGGGCACAACCCTATGCATGTTTAGACAGAAAAAAAGTCCCACAACACCTAGCATTTCTCAGCCAGCATGCCTAGCTGGGAAAAGCTGGGAGTTATAGGATTCTTTTTTTCTATTGAAACATGCATAGGAATATGCCCTTAATATTTTGATATTTTGATATTTTTATTGTTGTATTTATTCTTTGGGTAGTTACTTTATTAGAAAGCTGAGCGAAGGAAGATAGATGCTTTTGAACTGTGGTGTTGGAGGAAAATGCTGAGAGTGCCTTGGACTGCAAGAAGATCAAACCAGTCCATACTCCAGGAAATAAAGCCAGACTGCTCACTTGAGGGAATGGTATTAAAGGCAAAACTGAAGTACTTTGGCCACATAATGAGAAGACAGGATACCCTGGAGAAGAGGCTGATGCTAGGGAAAGTGGAAGGCAAAAGGAAGAGGGGCCGACCAAGGGCAAGATGGATGGATGATATTCTGGAGGTGACAGACTTGACCTTGGGAAAGCTAGGGGTGGCGACGGCTGACAGAAAGCTCTGGCGTGGGCTGGTCCATGAAGTCACGAAGAGTCAGAAGCGACTGAACGAATAAACAACAACAAAACCACTCCAAGGGCATTTGCCACTTGGATGGTAGTAAAGTAAATTTAATAATAACCTAATAAATATTGGCAATAAATAGGGAAGACCAGTTCTTTTTTTTTTCTTTTTGGTTCGATGGAATTCTGCAGCATGTACAATTCGCTTTGTATCTGTGAGCTGAGCTGCCAGCTTTCCCCTGAACTCTGGGAATTTTTTTGTCCATTTTTGTGGGAGAGAGGGGAAGTTCTGCAATGTGCACAAATCCTTGTGCAATTTGCGCAAATTTGGTTGCAATTTGCGCAAATTTGGTTGCAATTTGCGCACATTTGGCTGCAATTTGCGCAAATTTGGCTGCAATTTGCGCAAATTTGGCAGTGATCTTTACAAAATCCAGCCAGAACGTGTGCAACTTGCTCAGAAATCTGCACATATTTCAGAATTCCCCCCCCCCACAAAAAGTGCAGAATTCCCAGAAAATCCATATACAGGTCCAACTTGCTGCAGATTGAGTTGGACACCAGAGTGGGAATCGAAATGAAGTGTGGGGGCCCAAGCTGAAGAAACTGCTTCAAAACCCACCCCCAAATGGATTTCTTCAACATCTCTAATAAATAGATTGACTATGTGGCCCTGGCCAGCAGAGACCATAGAGGGGAGACATGATAGCACTCTTCAAAGACTTGAAAGGTTGTCACATGGAGGAGGGCCAGGATCTCTTCTCGATCATTCCAGAGGGCAGGACACAGAATAATGGGCTCAAGTGACTAGAAGCCAGATTCTGGCTGGACATCAGGAAAAACTTCCTGACTGTTAGAGCAGTACAACAATGGAATCAGTTACCTAGGGAGGTTGTGGGCTCTCCCACAATAGAGGCATTCAAGAGGCAGCTGGACAACTATCTGTCAGGGATGCTTTAGGGTGGATTCCTGCATTGAGCAGGGGGTTGGACTCGATGGCCTTGTAGACCCCTTCCAACTCTACTATTCTATGATTCTATACGTTATTATGCTGTAGGGTGTTCATATTCTAATGTAGGAAGCTGCTTTTCACCAGATCAGGCTACTTCTCCATCTAGTCTGGTAGTGTCTCTTTTGATTGACAGCAAAGCTTCAGCCTCACCAGGTGAATGTTGTCACCACTTTCTTTTTAAATGGTGATCCTGAGGATTGAACCTGTGGCTTTCTGCACGTGCTCTACCACTGAGCTATGCCCCCCCCCCAACGATATTGTTTTATCTATGTATTATTAGCTGCCCTGGATGTTTTAAGTTTTAAACAAAATGGAAGGATGGGGAATCAAATGCGCTAAATAAGTAAAGGAATCGTCACACCATGCAGTTGGCATTAATGGATGTTACCAGGGGAAAGAGGAGATGCAAAGCCTGAACAAAAGCAGATCTGGCTTTATTCATCTAGAGCCCAGCATTTTCTTGGCACCAAATTTGTATTCCTTTGGTATAGGGATGTCAAAAGGCCCATCCGAGACAAGACTTCTGTGATTAAAACACCACCGTATGCTAGAAGTGATACATATTTCAACAAAGCTACGCATGCACATGGAGGGTGTAAAGGTCTGCCATTATCTGGGGTCACCACTGACTCCCCCGTCCCCCCTCAACGCCATCGTACCTCTTTCCCCGACCTCTGGCCTGTACGCAGAGCTTTGCTCCGTCCTGGGATTTGCAAAAGGCAGAAGCGAAAAGAGTGAATCGCACTGCTTCTGACCCCCGAACTCAGGCCCTGCATGGAATGTTGTAAGACTACCACCTTCCACCAGTCGCTTGGCAAGACCGAGCAAGAGGTCATGTGAGGGGAGGGTGTCACAGTGGTGGGATTCCATCTCATTGCCTTCTCCTGCTTCAATTCCTGGTGTGAAGTAACCTTCTAACTCTCTCATTCAAAGAGGAAGAGGAGGGAGTTAAATGTCGAGATCCTGTTTGTTAGTGTAGTTTGGTTAAAAACAGAGAGGACAGTAGCATTTATGTGTGCATGGGAAATGCCCCCACCCCTGCTCTCTGCAGGAGCCAATGTTAACCCCTTTGAGCATGTCTGACATTCAACCTTTTCCTTCCTGAGCTTGCTGTGAAATGCCAGACACGCTCTCTGCTCTCCAGTAGCCTTGCAAAGCGAACAGCTGGATGTAATCTGAACCAGGCATTTGAAGAACAGTATCTCTCCCTTTGTAGTTTCGTTGATTGAGTGACTGATTGTGGGACAGGGTGTGTCACCTAAAGTTTGCAGCTGTTTTTTAAGTGCAAGTTGACAGCATTGATCAGAGTTCTTCAGAATGAAGCAGGCGGCGAAACAGGGGAATATTGGCTTTTCCCAGTGAGAGAAGACTTATAGGCATAAATCATACAAGCAGAGATGACGGACACTTGAGGAATTTAGTCTTCGCAAGTTCCTCTAGGCAAGGTCCTGATCCATACCTCTCAGACTAAAGTGAGGGTTGGATAGGGTGACCATATGAAAAGGAGGACAGGGCTCCTGTATCTTTAACAGTTGCATAGAAAAGGGAATTTCAGCAGATGTCATTTGTATATATTTAGAACCTGGTGAAATTCCCTCTCCATCACAAAAGTTAAAGTGCAGGAGCTATACTAAAGTGACCAGATTTAAAAGAGGGCAGGGCACCTGCAGCTTTAACTGTTGTGATGAAGAGGGAATTTCACCAGGTTCTCCATATACACAAATGACACTTGCTGAAATCCCCTTTTCAATACAGCTGTTAAAGGTACAGGAGCCATGTCCTCCTTTCCATATAGTCACCCTACATCAGTGCATTGTGACGGCATGTGGCACCAGTTCTCAGATCACAGGGGCAAGCGGGGCCTGGGGCAGAGAGCCCACCATCTTGTAAAATGCCCTTTAGCTATTGCTTTAAATGGCAAAATAGCATGGTTTTGCTAAAATTTCACCAGGTTCTCCATATACACAAATGACACCTGCTGAACTTCCTTTTTCACTACAACTGTTAAAGATACAGAAGCCCTGTCCTCCTTTTCATAGGGTCACCCTACGGGTTGGAACTGAGCTACACACCAGATCTTGCCATTCTCCCGATGTTGGCAGTTTGGAAAAATGCATAACGCCTGACTTGAGAGGCAATGCGGATTTAAATACGCATTAATATACCAATGCATTGAACTATGCATTGATATAAGTATGTAAAAGTGTGTTTTGACATATGAAAACATTTAATTCATGAAAAACAACTTTTGCTGATTAATGTGGAAGGGGAACATAAGGAGAGCCATACTGGGTCAGGCCAAAGACCTCGCTGGTCTAAGTTGGCAGCCGCCACGACATCCAGTGGCAGCAGACATTTAACTATGAGCTTTGTGGACAGAACTATCAGGACAAAGACATGACACTGACATGGATTTCGTTAGGGTTATTTTCTAGTAGAGAAATATGCATGCCTTCATCATTCCCCGATTTTCAGACATGTCCCCATTTATGTAACTTGCATTTAGTACTCAGGGATATAATAGTAATTATTATTATTATTATTATTATTATTATTATTATTATTATTATTATTATTATTTCTTACCCGCCTCTCCACGGTGAACAACAGTGAATATAAAACATATTAAAAACTGATTAAAAACACAGCATACATGATTAAAACATCCTAAAAACATCCTAAAAACATTCAACAATTCCACTGGATAGGCCTGCCGGAATAGATGTCTTTATTGCTTTTTTAAACGCTAAAAGACTGTCAGTTGACGAATCTCCTCCTGCAGGCCATTCCACAGTCTGGGAGCAGCAGAAGAGAAGGTCCTCTGGGTAATACCTGTCAGCCTAGTCTTTGCTGACTGAAGTAAATTCTCCCCAGAGGACCTGAGGAGATGGGGCAGATTGTACGGGAGAAGGCGATCCCGCAGGTAGCCTGGACCCAAACCATGTAGGGCTTTAAAGGTGATAACCAACACTTTATACTTAGCCTGGAAACTATTTGGCAGCCAGTGAAGAGATTTTAAAACTGGTGTAATGTGGTCACCTCTAGGTGTACCAGTGACCAGCCTGGCTGCCATATTTTGGACTAACTGAAGTTTGCCGACTAGGCACAAAGGTGAATGCATTGCAGAAGTTGAGCCTCGAAGTTACCAGCGCGTGCACGACCGTCTTTAGGTCTTCCAACTCTAGAAAGCTGGTGTATCAGCCGAAGCTGATATCCACCGCTTGAAACCCGCCATCCACACACACCACACTTGTACATATTTATACATCTTTATTTACTACATTTATAGGTTTGGATCACCTTTCCGCCCAATCGCACGAGGTGGCTTGCACCCTACAAAAGAAAAAGGGAACGAGGAGGGAAAATGAAAATAATTAAATTGAATAAATAAATAAATAAATGAAAATAATTCCAGCACCCACTCTTTCATAATGCTGCATAACACCCTGGTGGGCTGGCCAGTGAAGACAATAATTTGGGGGCAGGATTAGGAGCCAAATTGGTAGCTTGTTTTAGCTGGTTTGATGGAGGGTGCTATGACGCTTCACCTCCTGCTCTGCTGCAGCCACCAGTGGATGGAGTTCTGGGTGATTTTATTGTTCTATTTGTTCCACGCAGCAAAAACCGATGAGTAAAATAGCAGTTGGTCCCAACAGAGCCATTGAACAGATTCCTAAATCACTTTCCCCCTCTGCTGCAGTAAGTTAGAATACACTGTGGCCTAATCTACCCCAAGCAGGATCTAGTGGTATGAAAGCACTCTATAGGGATGTGTCAATGAGCTCTAACAGTTGTCAGTGCACTTCAATACTACTATAAAGCAGTCATGTGGCTCCTGCCTCTTACATACCGCTTTCATTCTGCTTTCATAGTGTAATATCCTTCTTGGTATAGATTAGGCCTTAATCTTCACCACTCATGTAGTCTGAAAATAGATCAACATTTCAGTAGTCCTACCAATTGTCTTCTCTGTTGTACCCCCTGCCCACCAATAGTACTGGTGCAATTGATCCTAGTCTGTCTGTTCTGACATAGTTTTTCTTTTTCTTTTAAGCTGCTGAACAGTTGGAATACTCATGCATATTCCATAGCACCTCAGCAGCTGAGCCAATGGCCATGGACCTTTCATTTTAAATATACTGAAGCCAGAGCTCTCACAGCCAGTAGCCATGGGAGTTTCAAAACATCAACCTACATTTCCCTCAGGCTCTTTCTCTCCCCTTTTGTCTGCTTTTGAGAGTGAACTGACAAAACACACGTCTTTCCTGCCCATCTGTGCTTTAATCCAATATCTCATTCCTCTCTCTACCACTTCAGTAAGTGCCTTTAAATATGATCCAAAGCTGCTTTTGGACTTCACAAATAGATAGATGTGTGATGAATAGAGTTCCCACTTCTTCTTTTTTTCTTGGCAAGATTCCTGGGCTTTTAGCAGCTGTACGACAAGTGGAAAGGGCACGAAACGTAACTCAGTGGTAGAGCACACGCTTCGCGTGTAGGCTCACTTCCAAGCATCTTCACTAAGAACAGATCATGTAGTAAGGTGATGGGAGAGACCTCTGCTACGGACCCTGGAGCACCACTGCCAGTATAAAAAGTTAATGGATGAAGCTCTCAGCATGGAGCTATACTCATAAAAAAGTCTTCTTTTGAGTGTCTACATTTTGTGCCACCATTGAGAGTCCTGCTGAAATTAAGACAAATGCCCTGTCTAGCTCATCAGCTCAAGGTTCCCTGGAGAGCTGATCTGAAGAAGTTGCACTTACGAGAAGGGCAAGTTAGAGTCATATCTGGCTCTGAGGCAACGCAAGGGGCTTTCAGGACCCTGGACAGGTCTATGTGAGCTGACATTCACTCAGGGAAAGCTTGTTGACTCAGCAACCTGCAGAGGCCTTATGAAGTCTGGCAGGTCTGGACCTGCTAGTAACTCCCACCGCCTCTGAGGAGTTGTCTGCTTCTTAAAGGTCCGTTTTATGATTCTGCACTTGCTGGCTCCTATGGTGTGGAGATGGTGAGGACTCTGCATCTGAGGACTCTGGTAAAGCCATGTCCTCTGGCCTAAAATGTCCTAGAATAGTGGGGGATGGGTTCCTGGTTGAAGTCCTTCTCTGAGCCAGGGGGCAGGAGGGAATTGAGACTTGAGAACATGACACCAGGTTCATTTTGATGTTTACTACTGTTCATCAAAAGGTTTATGCACAATCGTTTTGTTCTGTTGTTAAACGTGGAGCATTGGGGGAGACAGTGTGTTGGTGTTCACTTTAGGAGTCTTGGTTTCATATTTGATTCTTCACTTTCCTTCTCCTCACATGTCGAGGCTGTAGCCAAGTCCTGCTGCTTGATCCTATATAATATTGCTAGGATCTGTCCGTTCCTATCTGTGTCTTTTGCTAAGACTCTTGTACATGCTTTGGTTATCTCCCGTTTGGACTATTGTAATCTTCTCTTGACTGGTCTTCCTTATGCTCATCTCTCCTCTTTGGTCTCTCATCGCCATTCTGCAGCCAAGATTATTTTCTTGGCTCGTTGCTTTGACCATATTTCTCCTTTGTTGAAATCTCTCCATTGGCTTCTGATTACATATAAAATTCAATATAAGCTTCTTTTGCTGACATTTAAAGCGTGTCATGGTCTTGCGCCTTCTTATCTCTCCTCTCTCATTTCACTCTACCATCCCCCTCGTACCCTCCGTTCTTCAAATGCTATGTTGCTCTCCTGCCCAAGAGTCTCTATCTCTCTTGCCCGGCTTCGCCCATTCTCTTTGGCTGCCCTTTTTGCTTGGAATGCTCTCCCAGAGCATCTACGAACCACGAGTTCCGTCGTAGATTTTAAAACGCGTTCGAAAACTCATCTGTTTTCCATAGCTTTTGGTATTTTAGCCTGATTTACTGTTCTCCTTGCTAGGATTATTCCTTTATTTCAGTTTTGTGTAACCCCTTCCCCTACTTCATATGTTTTAATGTGATTTTAGACTGTAAGCCTCCAGGCAGGGTATTGCTGTTTTATTTGGATATTCTGTCCAGCACCAAGTACATTGTTGGTGCTATATAAATAAATAAATAAATAAATAAATAAATAAATAATGAGAGCAATGCAGTAGGTGAACCTGGTGGTCATATGCTTCCAATGAATACTCCACAATGTTGATGCACAGAAGGAATTCCTCTACAAACACTCTTATCTATCTGGATTTTATACTCCATCAGTGTAATCATTTCATATACGACACTGGATACTGCTTTGTGTTTTTCTCAAAGCTACCTCTGCTGAGAGCTTGCAGTGGCCCATAATTGAAATTATTTTGGGAGTACAAAATCAGCCACTGTGCCTCCCCCTTGTGTTTCAGTTCTAAGTCTTAAATTGCCGGCTGACTCGTGCAGTCCATTATTTGGGGGGTTTAGCACAGCAAGTTTCTAACGTGTGCCTGATGGAGCTGAGAAACAACTTAATATAAAATCACAGTGGAGGGGACCGTGTTGGCATTGAAGGCATGCCTTTGGGTGCAGCCAGGCATTCACAGTGTGCAGCCTTTGATGAAATATGGCCAGCTACTCATTCTGTGCCAAGAACACTGACTTCTGTGATTTATTGTCAGTGCCCTAATCATGGTAATGTAATAGAATTTTGCATGAACTGATAGGAGGGCAGGCTTGAAAAAAACGGAGAATGCATCTTTGGGGAGTCTGAAAAGAGGGACTGGCATAACCAATGTCCGGTCAAACCAAATGCACCCACCAGCCATATATCATGGCTTGCCGAGTGCATGAATAACTCGCCGCCCCCCCCACCAAAAAAAAACCAAAATGTTTATCAAGCACCAATTATTTAACTATACATGGCCAGCAGGTTTTGTTTTGCTTAATGACCCATTTTGTGTAATGAAACAAGTCACTTCCGATTCACTGGAAAATGCAGGGAGACTTCACCCCTGGCTTGTTCTCCGTGACATCTAAATACAGAATCCTGGGTTATTGTGGGAGAAATAACCTAGAGTTCCATCCCATGGTTTGTTCTTGGGTTATAAGTCTGAGTTGTTTTGCCTCTAATAATGCAGAGTTCTGGGTTCAGGCATGACAAAGAACCACACAGGGCTGCAGCAGCATCTATGCTTTGTTTGGTGCACCAGAAGCAGGTGAGCAGTTGACAGCCAGTGCGCTCCCTTGCTCCAAAAGCAACTCACTGTTAACAAACCATGGGTTGTTTCATCATGTGAACTCCAGGTCTCTCTCTCTCTCTCTCTCTCTCTCTGTGTGTGTGTGTGTGTGTGTGATTCTGCAAACTAGCAACGTCAGCATAGTTGACCTTGCTTAGTCATACACTGTCTAACCACTGCATTACATTTTTAAAGAATATATCAATAAATCATAGAATAGCAGAGTTGGAAGGGGCCTACAAGGCCATCGAGTCCAACCCCCTGCTCAATGCAGGAATCCACCCTAAAGCATCCCTGACAGATGGTTGTCCAGCTGCCTCTTGAAGGCCTCTAGCGTGGGAGAGGCCACCACCTCCCTAGGTAATTGGTTCCATTGTCGTACTGCTCTAACAGTCTGGAAGTTTTTCCTGATGTCCAGCTGGAATCTGGCTTCCTTTAACTTGAGCCCGTTATTCTGTGTCCTGCACTCTGGGAGGATCGAGAAGAGAGCCTGGCCCTCCTCTGTGTGACAACCTTTTAAATATTTGAAGAGTGCTCTCATGTCTCCCCTCAGTCTTCTCTTCTCCAGGCTAAACATGCCCAGTTCTTTCAGTCTCTCTTCATAGGGCTTTGTTTCCAGAACCCTGATCATCCTTGTTGCCCTCCTCTGAACATTTCCAGCTTGTCTGCATCCTTCTTGAAGTGTGGAGACCAGAACTGGACTCTAGGTGAGGCCTAACCAGGGCTGAATAGAGAGGAACCAGTACCTCATGCAATTTGGAAGCTCTACTTCTGTTAATGCAGCCCAAAATAGCATTTGCCTTTCTTGCAGCCACATCACACTGTTGGCTCATATTCAGCTTGCGATCTACAACAATTCCAAGAACCTTCTCGTTTGTAGTATTGCTGAGCCAAGTATCCCCCATCTTGTAACTGTGTATTTAAGAACTGAATTCCAGTGATATAAGTACAGTCCTGCAACAAGGGTTACCACCTCACCCCTTTGACACCTTCTCTGGAAGGCAACTCTCTCATCCATTCCTGGCGTCTCCCGTCCGTTCAGGGGAACTTCTCCAATCCGCCTTTCAGTCTCCAGTCACCTTTCCCTTTGTCCCTGTCCATCTTGAGTGGATTTTCCTTCCTTCCTTCACTCTCTCTTTCTCTCTCTGCGTGTGGTTTTGTTCGTTCTCCAGTTGCCATCCCACTTCCCTCACTTCTCCCCTTCTGTCCACTCACTCAATGGCCCTTGGGAGCTTTTCAGAGCTGTTGCCACAACTGAAATGCTGAGCGGCCTTGCTAGGGTGCAAATCTGTTCTGCCCAACTACCACCAATGACCATGAGGGTTATCACATTAAAATAAATACATAAATATCTTCTCCATATCTCATAGTTCCCCAAAATATGGAATCTGGAACAGAAGCTCTTCATGCTGCAGCATTTTGTGGCAGGGTCCATGAGTCAGAAACTTCTTATCCTTCCCCAAGAGCTGTGGAGCTGCCTTTAGAAGGATAAGGAGAGATTTTTCTCTCCCACTTCGTTGTTCTGTCTAGCAGAGTCTGGTCCATCCAGTGTAAAGGGTGAGCAAATAATACAGGGGGCAGAAATCACGCAAGGGACAGGGCCTTCTCAGTGGTGTCCCCCGCCATTACAGAATTATCTCCCTGACAAGGCCTGCCTGGCACCAACATTGTTATCTTTTCGGTGCCAGGTCAAGACTTGTCTCTTCTGCCAGGCATTTAGCAGCATATATTCAGTTTTTAATCGATCCCAGCTATATCTTTAGGTTTAGTTGAGAGTTCAAAGTTGTTTTTGAATGTATGTTCTCTTTGGCCATTTCTACACCTGCCTTTTTCCCTGGGATCGTCCTGGGATCATCCCTGTTTATCCAAATGACACACAGGGGATCCCGGGAGCAGGCAGGGACGATCCCTCCATTTTCCTGGGATAATCCTTAGGTGTAGAAAGGACCTTTGTATGCTGTCTGTTTTATGTTTTTATGGTTTTAAATTTTGTATATCAACTTATAATGTTTTAATCTTTTCTTAACTGCCCAGAGAGCTTCAGCAACAACATCTCACTAATATTGATTGCAATGGAGACGTTGCCTTGGCTGTCACATTGCAAGCCAGCAGTATCCCATCCCTGATGAGTCGAAAGATGAATTGGCAATACAACCTTGTCCATGTGTGTGTTTTTCTTAAAAAAATGCAGAGGGTTTTAATCATCTAGTCACTTTTATCAGGGAGCCTGGCAAAGCGATGGTGCTTCACAGACCAATGCCCGGCGTGCTTGTCAAGGGAACAGAAGGCTGCAATAGCATTCGGCAACGTTCCTTTTTGAGATAAGCCTCAAACCTCCTGCCTCTATTAAAGCACCTTGTCATTATTATTATTCTAGAAAAATATGTGGGCATTTATCTTCTGTGTCACACACTCAACAGGATCAAATCCCAAAACTGGGTTTCAAATAGCACTGCTTGGAACTGGATTTTTCAGAAATTTATAGCTGATTATGTTAAATTCTGGCAACTGGATTGCCCCCATGGCTAACGCCAAGTCACTTCCACACCTCCTCCCAGTGCTAAGAGTCCTCCTTCCTGGAGGCCACTCACCTGCAGGAAAGGAGGAGAATCATAGAATTGTGGAGTTGGAATGGACCACAACGATCATCTAGTCCAACGCTCTACTTACGGAGGAGACCTCTTATATAATCAAGGTGGAGACGTCTTATATAATCCCAGAATTGGAAGGGGTCTTGGAGGCCATGAACACTAAACCCTTGCTCAATGCAAGTTCTACAATGTAGGATGGACCTGCAGCATGCCTGAAAAATGGCTGCCCAGCCTCTGTTTAGATACTTCCAGCAAAGGATGGACCCTGCCCCCACCCCTGCGGCCGTCTGTTCCCCTGCTGAACAAGTCTTGCTGTTAGGATGTTTCTCCTAATGTTTAATTGGAATCTACTTCCTTGCAATTTCCACCCGTTAGTTCTCATTCTGCCATCTGGAGCAGCAGAAAACAAGGCAGTTCCAAAGCCGTCCTCCGTATGACAGCCCGTCAGATATTTGAAGACACCTCTCGTGCTTCCCTTAAACCTTCTCCAGGTTAAATCTACCAAGTTCTTCCAACTATTCTTTGTAGGACTTGGGTTCTTACATTCTTATGTGTCAAGGAAGGGTGTTCTGTAAATGAGGCAGCAGCAGCGCCACTAAGAAGCGGCCCACCAGGCTGACCCAAGGCATTTTGTTAACCCAGGCAAAGGACAAGATGGCGCCCACTTCCCACTCCATGTAGAGAAGCCATCTGGACTGGTAGCTGAATCTGACTTGTGATGGGCTAGCATTCGGGATGTGCTGACATGCAATGTCGGAGTTCTTCAAGGTCCTCCACGTTCCACCTCAAAGCTCCATCCTTTTCAGATTGGGGGAAATGTGCCTTGTCAATCAGGAAAAATGTGCATTTTTTTTCCAACTGAAAATATACCTTTCCCCCCATAGGCTAAAGCATGAAAATGTGAGTTTTCAAGAGAAATACACATTTGTGCCAGTGTCGTGTTCTTGCCTGTTCCCTCTGGCTTTCACACATGCTGGCAAGCTGACATGAGACTCTCCCATCAGTGAGACTCCTTTTATTGAGGAAATCACACGGTAGACACGCTTAATGGTTACAGAGTCTCTAAAACACACTTAAAGCTGAACAATGGTTAGAAAGCTTTAGGCTCTTTTTTCTGAAATGATCCTTACGGCAAACACTTGGAGAATGGGGTGAATAGGGTACGCCAATAACAGCTTTGAGCTTCTCCAGATGCCACATACGCTGGCTCCTCAAAGGGGCATGGCCAAGCTCCTAAAACAAAGTCCCAGGAAAGGTTGCTCTGAGCCACCAGAGCCGGGCAGAGAGATCCGTGACGCACTTGTCAGTCTCAGCCTACCACTACTGAGCTGACCCCATTACCATGGCTTCAGGAAAGGTTAAGCCTCAAGCCCAGGAGTCCCATCCTTCTGCTTAGGACTGGGAACTCCTTGCCACCTGAGTCTGGGCACGAACACAGAATCCACAGCATATGCAAGTCCAAGTCTATGAAAAGCCTCACTACTTTTCAGCAAGCGTAATGTGTGTGTTTCAAATGCAGAGGCAAGTTTATTTTATATTTATTTATTTATTAAATTTATATACCGCCTCATCGCCGAAGCTCTCTAGGCAGTTAACAAAAGTTAAGAACAGTAAACATTAAAAAAAATAATACAAAATTTTAAACCATCAAAACATAAAAAAAAAAAAAACAGTATAAAACAACAGTATCCATTTAAACAACAGCAGTTCAGGGAACTGGGACATTTCCCGAGAATTGCGTTCCATTTCGGGTTGCGAACAGGGCGTGTTTACATGATTTGTCAGTAGGAACAAAGTTCTTGAGCATCCAGTCGAGCAAACAAGTGAATGGGCTGTTTTATCTGTGCCCACCGTTTCGCTGTAAGCCGCTTCTATTAGAAATTAAGTTCTGTAGCAATTTGATCCAAGCTGTAACCGAAAATATATTGAGTAACACTTGCTCAACCAACAAGAAGTGTTGACACATTGGTCAGAGGCAGGATCTACACTGCTGTTTTAAAACGCTTTATAATAGTAGTGGCAACTGTTGGGGGCCAGGACACACTCCATATACAGTTTTCAAACCGTTTTCAAAGTGTCATATCCTGCTTGGTGTAGATCTGAGTGTGAGCCTCCTGGCGAGGACAGGAAGAGTAGTAACCACAAGGAACAGATGTTCCAAGATTGCAATACCCATCCACGTCTTGTTTTGCCTGTCCTTAGAACGCTGCACATGCATATCAATCCTTGCCTATCATTGGTTGAAAAGCTTACCTATTGCTGTATTATGATTGGTTTATTATATGAGGAGGTTCTCTTGTTGTTTCTGAGGATGTTACCCTGTGAGTATGTTAGCTTTGCCTGCAACTCGTGGGCAGTCCTTCAGATCCTCTAAGGGTTGCCACCTTGCAGCGCTGCAGCACTGCTCGTAATAAACTTTTTCTAAAATGAGAGAAACCGTGTCTTAGAGTGTTTGGCCGCCACTCAACGAATCCCAATTAGAGGGAACCTGCCTTTTCAGGGTTCATAGAATCATAGAATAGCAGAGTTGGAAGGGGCCTACAAGGCCATCGAGTCCAACCCCCTGCTCAATGCAGGAATCCACCCTAAAGCATCCCTGACAGATGGCTGTCCAGCTGCCTCTTGAAGGCCTCTACTGTGGGAGAGCCCACAGCCTCCCTAGGTAACTGGTTCCATTGTCGTACTGCTCTAACAGTCAGGAAGTTTTCCTGATGTCCAGCTGGAATCTGGCTTCCTTTAACTTGAGCCCATTATTCCGTGTCCTGCACTCTGGGAGGATCGAGAAGAGATCCTGGCCCTCCTCTGTGTGACAACCTTTTAAGTATTTGAAGAGTGCTATCATGTCTCCCCTCCATCTTCTCTTCTCCAGGCTAAACATGCCCAGTTCTTTCAGTCTCTCTTCATAGGGCTTTGTTTCCAGACCCCTGATCATCCTGGTTGCCCTCCTCTGAACACGCTCCAGCTTGTCTGTGTCCTTCTTGAATTGTGGAGCCCAGAACTGGACGCAATACTCTAGATGAGGCCTAACCAGGGCTGAATAGAGAGGAACCTGTACCTCACGTGATTTGGAAGCTATACTTCTATTAATGCAGCCCAAAATAGCATTTGCCTTTCTTGCAGCCATATCGCACTGTTGGCTCACAATCCTCCACAATCCCTAGATAGCATCCTCTGCCACGCCTGAGGCATCAGGCTAATTTAATGGGACCAGGACAAGATGTGCGGCATACCCAGGTGCATCCTCTTACAGAGAGGAGCAGCCAAGGATACCAGAAGGAACATCTGGAAACATGAGCCCCATCATCTGCCGACTGAGGTGATTGCCTTGGTCTGTCTAGTGGTAGGGCCGGCTCCAATCATCACACATCTAGTCTCTTGTGGTGTGGGTACACACAATAAGACTCTGAAGCAGGCCTTAAGGTAAGGATGGGCAAATGATGGGAAAGTTTCACATCTCAAACCGCAATCCAACGGGAGATCTGCACAAATTTCCTCCAAATTTGTGCAAATTTCTCCAAATTTGGCAGATTTCCGAATTTGCAAAACTTTCCTCCATAGACAAAAGCGGGGCTGATTCAGTCCATGGAGGAAGCTGGCACAAATTTGGAAATTTGCACAAATCAAACTGGGAATCGGGAACGAGACGTGTTCAACAATTTATAAATATTTTCGGCAGGCAGGTGCTCATGTTCGCATTCGGGACTCTGAACAGGGCCGGCTCACATATTTTGCAAGGAAAAACAAAATTCTTATGCAGCCCTATCTTAAGGTTCCGGCAGGCATTTTGCGGTCTTTGAGGGGCAAAAATGTGACCAAATTGCCATTTTATCATTCTTATCTGCTTAGTTGTATAGGGTGAAATTCTTTTTCATCGTTAATTTCTGTTAAAGTTCTTTTTAAGGGCTGTCAGCCAACCTGAATGCAGAAATGCCACGATGAAAATCGATTTGAGCCCGGAGAAATTTGCTGCTTTTGCTCCTTTTTCTTCTGCCTGCCATTCCGTTTCCCTACTAACGCTTGCTCTTCTCGTCTTCCTTTCACCCAGCTGGTTCCGCGCTGCGATTCCTCCGTGACCCTGCCCTTCTCTGTCCTTCTCGAGAGATATTGTGAGGCGCTGTCTGCCAATTACAACGTGACAGGTAATGGTATCCTTCCGACAGGGCATAATTATTAAGTGGTGCCCAATGTCTTGAGATGGCTTTAAAGAGGGATTTGATGCTTCATGGAAGAGAGGTCTATTGATGGTTTTGGCCCATGACAGCTCAGTGGACCGTCCATGTTGAGAAGCACCATATCTTTTGCTGCATGGTATAGTGATGACCACCAACTCAGATGTCTTTAAAAGGGGATCAGACAAAATCTTGGGAGGCTACGGCTATCAAAGGCTGCCAGCCATGACAGCTGTATTCAGTTGCCAGGAACAAAGACAGCATCCTTTGACTCTGAATTAGGGATTCCAGGTCTGTCAGACTCTATCTCACTGAGACCGTTGTTGTTGACATCACGTTCATTTCATCCCATGTTGGATGAGTTTGCAATTTTGTTTTTATTTCATTTTTTGTTTTTAATCAAAAGGCCATTTGAATGACTTGCATGCACGTTTTTGGTCACACGCACATGAATGTATGCATTTTTGGGCTCATTTTTAAGTGTACACATTTCCCGTCTCCACCCCCAAGTACGTTACGTTGCCAGACTGCTGTTTTGTGCCCACTTTTCTCAAATATATAAGCATTTAGTGTACACTCTCCCCTGAGGTGTGCTTCATCTGAAAGTGTGCAAATGCAGGTTTCGGAACACAACTCTGTCTCGCTTTGCTGAAAAGGCTCAGGAGGTTAAAAAAAAATTGGGTAAAAAAAAAAAAAACTTGACAGAGCAAATTGCTCCATCAGTTAGGAACAGCACTGGGAGGGAGCTACTTCCTTCAAGCCCTCCATGTGGACTTCCTAGAAGCATGTGGTTGGGCATTATGGACTAGACAGCCTTTGCTCTGGTCCAGGGAAGCACTTCTTACATTCTCCAAATACCAGATGGTGGGGACATGCCACAGGCCAGGGCTGTTGCTTTCAAGTTCTGCTTGTGGGTTTCCTCAACGTCAGCCATTGGGGCAAACAGGATCCAGTAGAGATCTTTTTACATGCTTACAGCTTTATGCCACCTTCCGTCTCAAGACTTGTGTGAATGGCAGTGGTGTAGTGGTAAATCGTGCAAGGTGGTCGTCATGACAGTCCCAAAATGCAGGCAGCTGGATTGATCAGCGCGCATGCATGTATATTTGGGATGTGGGGGGGAAATCAATTTGGGCGAGTGGAGTTCGACGGGTCTTCCTAGGCTCAGCTCCCCTAGACTTTGTTTTGGTTCCTGTAGCGGTGCCTGCCTCAGTCAGCAGGGAGTCGGGCCTTCCACAGATTTTCCAGGAGTTTTGCACATCTCTTTGGGAAGGTCCTGCAATTTGCAGGAATTTCTGGGCGATTTCTGCAAATTGCAGCCAAATTTGTGTAATAATTTGCACAGATTTGGCCAACGTTTGTGTGTATTTCTCCCCGCCATTAATGCACCATGGGGAAAGGGCTGATCCTGGAAGCCAGGGAGGACCCATTCCTGAGTGCTCTTGGGGGCTCATGAGCGTTCAGGCATGGGTCTGTCTTCACCCTGGGCATGTCTGCTTGGATCCATGACG
This sequence comes from Elgaria multicarinata webbii, assembly GCF_023053635.1. Lineage (NCBI taxonomy): Eukaryota > Metazoa > Chordata > Lepidosauria > Squamata > Anguidae > Elgaria > Elgaria multicarinata. The sequence goes on along the minus strand of NC_086171.1, from coordinate 41,605,481 downwards.
GCCGGATGCAGGAGCGTCTGCTGCCCCCGTGGACCGAAGTGGACGCTTGTGACATCCCTACCTAGTGTACACACATGCACACAAACATGCACGCATTTCCCAAAATCAGTATTAGGGCCATCAATCACCTGTCCTGAAACGCCTGCACAATTGCCTTCGGCGGGGGGAGGAGAGAGGTAAAGACATGGGTCCTAGATAGATACGGATTTCAAGTAATTTCTGTTTGCCCCAAATTTTAAAGACCAGCCTTGAGCCGAAGCGTTATCTTTAAGTGTTTTATTATGCTGTCCAGTTACCCGGCCATAAATCTCTGGCCAAGAATGCAAGCGGAGGCAAGCTTCAGTCTTCGAGTCGTTAAGCCAAACAGAGTGCCGATCACGCAAAGTCCAGAGCCAAGCTGAGGTCCAAAATCCAGTCCTTTCCAAAAGCCAAGTCCGATGTCCAGAATGCCAGGGTCACACGTACAAGTGAAATCAGTCAGCTGGTCCGGGTCGAAAGTCCAGGGTCAGAAGCAGGGAACAGGACAAGGAACGCACTGGCTATCAGAGAATCAAAAGGTGTTTGCCAGAGCAAGGCAGCGTCCCGGTTCCTTCTTTTCAAGCCCTGCCAGTATGGCCTCACCCTGAGTCCAGCTGTGCCTCATCACTCCATCCTCTGACCCAGCCTCCTATTTAAGCTTGGTGTCTTTTCCAAACCGGTTTTGCACGCGTAAACTCCTTCTTACTGCCTGCGTCTGCTCTGCCCTTTTCCTACACTTACGCTCCCGAGGGCTGGGTGGTCTCCCAATCTCTGCCTCTGATTCCATCTCCTGAGCGTCAGGCAGGGCAAAGGGCTAGCTAGCCCTCAGTTCTTCCGAGGGACCTGTATCCCCCTCCACTGCTCGGCTTTCTTCTCCCTGCATGCCAGTCTCTGGCCTGGCTGTGGGGGAGGAAACACCCTCTTCTTCAGGTAAGTTTTCCTCCTCCTCTTCGTCCGAGGAGGCTTCCTCAGGTGCAACCCTAACACCAAAGAGGCAAGGCAGCAAGTCAACTCCTCTGCACTTCAGATCCCCTCCCTTAAGAGTGTGTGTGTGTGTGTGTGTGTATGTGTGTGTGTGTGTGCATACTAGGGGTGTGCACGGACCCTCCGCTCCGCCCCGCGGGCCAATCCGAAAATTTCGGATTGGCCCGCTCCGCTCCGCGCTGCTCCGCCCATACTCCGCTCTTCTTCGCCGCGGAGCTCCAGCTCCGAATCGGAGCTCCGCAGTGGAGGGGAGTGGTACCAGGTAAGGCCTGGAGAGGAGGGCGGGAGGTTTACCGGGCCCTGCCGCCATCGCCGCCCGTGCGGCGACGGCGGCAGAGCCCGGTAAGGGACCAAGGGGGAGGGGGGCCTTACCTGCCTCCGTCTGCGGTCCATCGGCGTCTTCAATTGAGCCCGCGGTTCAACCAGGAAGTCTGGGCCGCTTGAACCGCGGGCTCAATTGAAGACGCCGACGGACCGCGGACGGAGGCGGTAAGGGAGAGGAGGGCGATGGGGTTACCGGGCCCTGCCGCCATCGCCGCCCGTGCGGTGACGGCGGCAGAGCCCGGTAAGGGACCAAGGGAGAGGGGGGCCTTACCTGCCTCCGTCTGCGGTCCGTCGGCATCTTCAATTGAGCCCGCGGTTCAACCAGGAAGTCTGGGCCGCTTGAACCGCGGGCTCAATTGAAGACGCCGACGGACCGCGGACGGAGGCAGGTAAGGGAGAGGAGGGCGGTGGGGTTACCGGGCCCTGCCGCCATCGCCGCCCGTGCGGCGACGGCGGCAGAGCCCGGTAAGGGACCAAGGGGGAGGGGGGCCTTACCTGCCTCCGTCTGCGGTCCGTCGGCGTCTTCAATTGAGCCCGCGGTTCAACCAGGAAGTCTGGGCCGCTTGAACCGCGGGCTCAATTGAAGACGCCGATGGACCGCGGACGGAGGCAGGTAAGGGAGAGGAGGGCGGGGGGGGGGTTACCTGGCCCTGCCGCTGTCGCCACATGGGCGACAGCGACAGCGGCAGGGCCCGGTAAACCCCACTTACCTTTCCGGCGGAGCTCCGGATTGAGGCGAAGGATCCGCCTTCACCTCGATCCTCTTCGCCACGCTCCGCCAGCCCCCCAATCCTCTTCGCCTCCGCCTTAAGGGCAGGCGAAGCCCCCCGCTCCGCTTCTAATTCGCCGGTCCGATTAGAAGTGGAGCACATCCCTAGTGCATACGTGAGTATGTGTGTATGTAGAGGGAGGAGGTGCCATCGTCTTCAAGCCCTGATTATATTATTTGTATTTATTTCTAATTGTGTTTAGGGCTAAGGATGGAACCCTAATGTCAGTCTCCACAAAATCACACCTTCAGCGTATCAGGAGACAATGTTCTAGTGGAGGCTGGTGGCTCTGATTATTTATTTATTTATTTATTGCACTTATATACTGCTCCCATAGCCGGGGCTCTCTGGGCGGTTTACAGAAATTCTAAAATTAAGATAAAAACGAGTATACAAAATTTAAAATTCTAAAACACAGAACATACTCACATAAAGCATTAAAAACCGTTTAAAAAACTAAACATGTGGGTGATTAAGATGTGCCGCCATATGCCTGGGCAAAGAGGAAAGTCTTAACCTGGCGCCGGAAAGATAGCAGCGTTGGTGCCAGGCGAACCTCGTCAGGGAGATCATTCCATAGTCTGGGGGCCACCACCGAAAAGGCCCTGTCCCTCGTTGCCACACTCCGAGCCTCTCTCAGAGTAGGCACCCAGAGGAGGACCTTAGATGTTGAACGTAGTGACCGGGTATATTCATGTCAGCGGGGCTGTGAATCCATTCTGGGTTTCTACCAGAGCCAACTAGAACTCTAAAAGAGCTACCCAAAGCACTGAACCATATCCACAAAACAGGTTCAGCCTCTTCATTATCAGTTATTATTAGCCCTGAGCTCTGGGCTACGAACCAGCAAACTGCTTAATAAATATAACGGTGGCCAAGTTTAAAATATACATGGGGGGGGGGGGGGAAGGAAACAAAACCATAAACAATTTAAAAAATACACAACAAAATTATAAGACATTAACATAGATGGAGGGCTGGATTATTCTCCAAAGACCTGCTTGAACAAAAAAGTTTTAGCCTGCTTCCAAAAGCCCATCAAGGAGGGAGCCAGCCTGGCTTCCCCAGGAAGAGAGTTCCAGAGCACCGGAGCAGCCACCGAGAAGGCCCTCTCCCATGTTCCCACCAAGCGTGCCTGTGAAGAAGGTGGGACTGAAAGAAGGGCCTCTCCAGAAGATCTCAAAGCACGGGCAGGCTCATAAGGGAGAATACGTTCTTTCAAATAACCTGGACCCGAACCATATAGAGCTTTATAGGTCATAACCAGCACTTTGAATTGTGCCCGGAAACAGACTGGAAGCCAGTGGAGCTGTTTTAACAGGGGAGTTAATATGTGTTAAAAGGCTTAAGCATTAAAATGAATGCAACCCGCTTAAAGAAATCAGAAGCACCTGCCTTCGGATTTAAGAGATGAGTAGAGCACAGCACTGTGTCAACAACTCAGATGATGTGCTGATCAGCATTCATGCAACATCGTAAAACTAATGACATCCACATTTCAGAAACAGGGAAGGATGGACGGCGATAGGAAATTTTAAGAAGATATGTGTCATCTTAGTCAGAAGGTAGCAGAGTTAAAATCAGAGGAGACTAGTGACTGAGATTTAGATAGAACTGTGAATCCATTCTGGGTTTCTGTCAGAAGCGGAAGTCAGAAGTCTAAGGGAGCTGTCCAAGGTGTTCAGCCTATTCAAGAGAGAGGGTTCAGCTTCCCCCACCCCCCAATCCCAGTTAAAAGCCTTTAAAAGCTGAAATAAAACAGTCAAAAACAAAGTTGTGGAATATTTTAAAACAAAACAAGGAAGACCACATCTAGCCCAGTAATGGATCATTGTAGTCTGACCGTCATTGTAGTCGAGTAATACCAGAACCCAGCGGGGTCATCCCATGAAGTTGATTGGCAGGAGATTCAGGACAGATAAAAGGAAGGACTTCTTCACACAGTGCAGAGTTAAACGACGGAATTCACTACCACAACATGTGGTGATGGCCACCGATTTGGATGGCTTTAAAAGGGGATTGGACCGATTCCTGGAGGAGAAGGCTATCAATGGCTACTAGACCTGATGGCTCTGTGCTACCCCCAGTATCAGAGGCAGTAAGCCTGTGTGCACCAGTTGCTGGGGAACATGGGTGGGAGGGTGCTGTTGCAGTGCGTCCTGCTTGTGTGTCGACAGCTGGTTTTTTATTTCATTTATTTTTATTTATTTAAGCATTTATTTAAGCCATTCAGCCAAAAAAGGCTCTCGCGGCGGCTTACAAAAGTATTTCTTGACAGTCCCTGCCCACAGGCTTACAATCTGAAAGACATGACACAAAAGGAAAGGGGATTGGGAGGGAGGAGGAGGAGGGGGGAAAGGAAAGCAAATTCAGGTACCACAATCTTAGTTGCAAAGTTCAGCAATGACAGTTGGCAGCAGCAGGGAGGGGGCTCTCAGCTGGAGCTGGACCCAGGCACGATGGAGAGGTGCCTGGCTGCTGCTTCCTGCCTCACTGGTGGTCTCTGCAGAGACAGTTCGTAGCAGGAGGGAGGGGGCTCTCAGCTGGAGCTGGACCCAGGCACGATGGAGAAGTGCCTGGCTGCTGCTTCCTCCGTCACTGGTTGGCTACTGTGTGAACAGAGGGCTGAATTAAATGGACCCTCGGTCTGATCCAACAGGGCTCTTCTTAGGTTCTTGCTTATGGTTACTGGGAGTGACATTATCACCATGACGTTTGGCTTAAGCAGCATTGTTAAACCTCCTTTGGCCCAACGGCTGAATTCAGTTTCAGGGAACCTTTCAGAGGCCACATTCCAGTAGTAGTATTTATTTATTTATTTATTTATTTATTTATTTATTTATTTATTTATTAAATTTATATACTGCCCCATAGCTGAAGCTCTCTGGGCAGTTTACAAAAGTTAAAAACAGTGAACATTAAAAGTATACAAAATTTAAAAACATCAAAAATATAAAAACAAAAATATAAAACAACAGTATCCATTTAAACAACAACAGTTCTGGGGTCCATTAAAAACAAACTTAGCATATGTTGTTAAATGCCTGGGAGAAGAGAAAAGTCTTGACCTGGCGCCGAAAAGATAACAATGTTGGCGCCAGGCGAGCCTCATCGGGGAGATCATTCCACAGTTGGGGGGCCACCACTGAAAAGGCCCTCTCCCTTGTTGCCATCCTCCGAGCTTCCCTTGGAGTAGGCGCCCAGAGGAGGACCTTAGATGTTGAGCGCAGTAGGAACCGAATGGCAAGAGGTGGGCAAAATGCTAGTCTGTTTTAGCTTCAAGTTCTGACTGCCAGAAACTATACCTTAAGAGAGTCATTTCGACTTTTAGAATGGGGAATCACCACCCCACCAAATCCAGGAAACCACTAAATGGATGGCGTTTGAGGGAGAGGGGGTTTGGCCACCTGGGGAAGGCTTAGATTTAGGTTCAACCCCTCTGCCTTAAAGCAAGGCCTGAACACGGTTGGGCTTTGAAGACATAGTGTTCATCTTTCTTCATGCTCCGAGATGGTCAATGGACGTCCCTTGTGGTTTCTTGAGGCAGCGATCTCCCTGCAGTGGGTGTGCCTTTTCTTCCTTACACATGGGTCTGCATGTGTGAAGGAAGGAAACAGACAGTGAGCTGTAAGCAAAAGGCATCTTGGGAGTATCGGCTCCAGGTGATGGACGGTCCCTGGGCATGATGCCTTCAGTGGATTCCCCCTCCTGGAGTGGGCTCATGTCCTTCTTGCTGTTGTCATCAGTACCCATTTGTTTGCCTCCTGGCTCTGGGTCCAGTCCCCATAGCAATCCAGAGGGAGAGGGCACAATACTCCTCCTTCTTCTTGCTACTGCCCACTTACTTTGAGGGGACAGATGAACTGGTAGCAGCAACAGAGCCAGCAGGCTCTAATGAACCCTTGGTTTGGATGTAGGACTTGGCAGGTGCCCCATAATTCGGACCCCTGACACCAGTGCTGCACCTTGTGTTGCAGGGTGTCTCTCTCCTGGGATCTGATGGGAGGATCTGTTGCCTGATAGGAGTGTGGACAGCTCCTTGCTGCCACCGATGTTCTACTTGTTTATTTGTTAATCAACCATACGTTGATTAACACCAAACGTCTTATGTTGAGTCAGGGTCTGGTTCTGCCAGGTCCAAGTCAGAACCAGAACCCAACTCAACACATATCTCTATTGCGGTCTTCTCCAATGGAAGCCCAAACCCAAGTGCTGTTGTGTTGGAATAGTGATGGCAGGGGATCACACCACAAAAGAAACAGAAAGGAAAATGTCCAATAACAAGAGACTGTCAAGGTGAAGGGGTAATGCACAGCTCTGGGTGCCTCAGAATACCTTGGGTGCAAACACAGGTCAAGTTGATGGTTGAGGGAGGATGTTGCCTAGCAGTCAGTTATTATTATTATTATTATTATTATTATTATTATTATTATTATTATTTATTTATTTATATAGCACCATCAATGTACATGGTGCTGTACAGAGTAAAACAGTAAATAGCAAGACCCTGCCGCATAGGCTTACAATCTAATAAAATCATAGTAAAACAATAAGGAGGGGAAGAGAAAGCAAACAGGCACAGGGTAGGGTAAAACTAACAGTATAAAGTCAGAACAAAATCAAGTTTTAAAAGCTTTAGGAAAAAGAAAAGTTTTTAGCTGAGCTTTAAAAGCTGCGGTTGAACTTGTAGTTCTCAAATGTTCTGGAAGAGCGTTCCAGGCATAAGGGGCAGCAGATGAAAATGGACGAAGCCGAGCAAGGGAAGTAGAGGCCCTTGGGCAGGCGAGAAACATGGCATTAGAGGAGCGAAGAGCACGAGCGGGGCAATAGTGTGAGATGAGAGAGGAGAGATAGGAAGGAGCTAGACCGTGAAAAGCTTTGAAGGTTAACAGGAGAAGTTTATATTGGATTCTGAAGTGAATTGGAAGCCAATGAAGAGATTTCAGAAGCGGAGTAACATGGTCGGAGCGGCGAGCCAAGAAGATGATCTTTGCGGCAGAGTGGTGAACAGAAACCAACGGACTGATGTGAGAAGAAGGAAGGCCAGAGAGAAGAAGGTTGCAGTAGTCCAACCGTGAAATAACCAGTGCATGAACAAGCGTCTTGGCAGAAGAGACAGACAAAAATGATCGAATCCTGGCAATATTATACAGGAAAAATCGACAAGATTTAGCTACTGCCTCAATATGAGGAATAAAGGAGAGCGAGGAGTCGAAGATAAAGCCAAGGCTACGAGCTTCCTTGACCGGAGTAAGCGTAACATCATTGACAGTAAGAGAGAATGAGAGATGAGGAGAAGGTTTAGGAGGAAAAACAAGCAATTCAGTCTTTGCCATGTTAAGCTTCAAGCGACGATGAAGCAGCCAAGCTGAGATATCTGAAAGACATGCCGAGATACGATCGTGAACATCAGGAGAAAGTTCCGGAGATGACAGCTAAATAGCTAAATAGCAGCTAAATAGGTCTAATTCAGGATGCGGATTTCTTGTGTATGAAAAGACTAAGATGTTCACTATGTTCTAGTACTAATGGTTTCATTCCATTAGAAGCCTGGGCTGATGGGCTCTGCTGTTTTATACTTCTATGTTCTAGTACTAATGGTTTCATTCCATTAGAAGCCTGGGCTGATGGGCTCTGCTGTTTTATACTTCTGGCTGCTTAGTCAGGGAACTTTATGATTCTGTAAAGTTTGCCAAGCCCTTCAGTTTCTAGATTCGTTCAACTTTATTCATCCAGTTCCACTAACATGGTGTGCTGGGAACTTTTTCATTATTTGGGGAACTGGGGATCCCATAAGAACATTATAGGTGCAAAGCATTCAAGTAAGAATGTACTTACATTACTTTGTTGTCTTCTGGCAGTTCTATGCTGATTTCTTGAGCTGCACTCATTCATTCCATTGATTGACTGCTCTGAAGCAATGCTTACTTTTCATTTATTCCCAGTTTATTTAGTAATTTCCTTAAACGCAGCTTCCTTTTTCCTTTCCTTGCAAAGGAAGACTTCTTTTTTCATATCCCCATCTCCAAACCCCAAATTAAATTCGCTTCTTCCCACCTCCCCCTCTGTACCTCTCTTAAATAAGATTTTGAACATTGCAATAAAACGGCGTCGCAACCCACAACAAACAAACCTGTCATGCTTCCTTACCCATAAAATTGGAACTTCCCAAGTGTGTTGGCATTAGATGCTGTCAAAGAGTTGAGTTTTCAACAGATGGATTTTTTTTAAAAAAAATCCTGTTCTGTACTTTTTATAAAATGGAGGATGATGAAAGGCAAATGGCAGAAGATTAGTTAATGATGAGAGTAGATAGAGGTTTGAAAATACATTGACAGGGTGTAGGCTTGGTTCATGCATGCATTGTGTGAATGCTGATGGTCACTGGTATGGAAAAATGGAATGCTCCTATGTGGAAAGGTTGAAGGAAATGGGTACGTTTAGCCTGCGGAAGAGAAGACTGCATGGAATCATAGAATAGTAGAGCAGGAAGGGGCCTAAAGGCCATCGAGTCCAACCCCCTACTCAATAAAGGAATCCACCCTAAAGCATCCCTGACAGATGGCTGTCCAGCTGCCTCTTGAAGGCCTCTAGTGTGCGAGAGCCCGCAACCTCCGTAGGTAACTGGTTCCATCGTCATACTGCTCTAACAGTCAGGAAGTTTTTCCTGATGTCCAGCCGGATATGATAGCCCTCTTCAAATACATACAGAAGACTACCAAGTTTTCTTCTCTGTTGCTCCAGAGCTCATGGCTAGATCTAGTTGCTAAAATGACAGGAAGGTAGATTTCAGTTGCACATTAGGAAAAATTACTTGATGGGAAGAGCAGTTTGCCAATGGAGCCAATTATCTTGAAAATAATGGAGTCTCCCAAACTGGAGGTCTTCAAGCAGCCTGGAGAGGCATCTATCGGGGATGCTCTTCCTCTGGATTTCTTGCATCAAGCAGGAGGTTGTACTAGATGTCTACAAGACACACACACACCAGCTCTATGTTAATTAATGGATGACTGCAACACCCAGTACTGATTGAAGTGTGTACATTAGGGGTGCAGAACCTCTTTCAACCTGAGGGCTGCATTCCACATTGGAGAAGCTCTCGGGGGGCCACATTCCAGTAGAGGGTGGGACTGAAGATAAAGCGGGCGGGGCCAAAAAATTAAAAGACCCAACACAGAATATTTTAGATTAAAACCTTTAGTGGCAGTAATTAAGCATTGACAGAAACATTTCATCCTTTTAGAATGGAGAAAGAAACATGCAAACACTGGGAACCCATCAAACAACATGTGAACAGGCAAAGCAGGAGCCAGGAGAAGGGGCATGGGGAGTAGGGCTGTGCTCCGCTCTATTTCGGATCCCCAAATCCGAAGCAGAGCAGGCTGATCAGGACCTCTGAAGCCCAGTTCCGAAGCAGATCGGGGGAGGTCCGGATCTACCCAAAGCAGTTCGGGCCCAATCTGGAAGTTCCGGATCGGGCCCTGAAGTGGTTCGGGGTGGCGGTGCACAGCCCTAATGGGGAGGCCAGATTCGTACCAAAGTTGGGCCAGATTTGGGATCCAGGTCTGAAGTTCTGCATCCCTGGTGTAAATGGATCATCAGAGCTATGAAATGGCAGAAATGGAATTTCAGACCCAATGCTCATCAGGAGTTAGTTTACATTCATTAGCCGAATGATAAAGGTGCACACGTGAACCAGTTCTTCATCCCGGCGCCATTCAGACTATTGAACTGGACATGCATGCTGTGATGGCTTTGTTGGATGTGTGTGTGTATGCGTGTGTGTGTGTGTGTGTGTGTGCAGACTATGCCACTATTTTCAAACCATTTAATGTTCACCCACATTGATTAATTAAAATATTCAAATCCTTCCTTTCTGACCTGCTCACATGACTCTCCACTCGGTCCCAGATTCAAATTGAAACAATATACAGCCCTTTCTTAGGGCTGTTTTAATTGTACATGTTTTAATCTTGTAAACCACCTTGAGTCCCAGGACTGGGGGAAAAGGTGGGATATATAAATAAATAAAATAATCTTTAACTGGAGATGCTGGGTTGTCCTGCATAATGGGCATTTGTGCTACTCACTGTGCTAGGCCTGTTCCGTCTGCTCCTGTTTAAGAGGAATTCATACATACACATCTTTCTTCATCACGAACACCTCTGTCAGTGCGAATGGTTTAGAGCTTAAAGAGTGTGAACGATTAGAGTGCATTAGCTGAGCCAAAAAAGCTGCTGGCGTGACCATGTCCTTGTGGCTGTTTCTTTTTATTGCACTTTGTTGGAGCACCCTGGATCTATACGAGAGTGCACATCAATCAATCCGTAATTAGGCATCTATGGATTTTGTAAAATCCATTCCATCTGCATTTCTTCCGTTATCAGATACCTTTCATTCCATCATCTCCTCATTGACAAAACCGGTTTCTTTTTTCACCCAGTTTCCTCACTTTGCACAAATTCACATTTGCGCAAATTTGCATTTGTGAAAATTTGCCCTTGCGAAAATGTGCAACTCTCCCCCCCACACACACACATTTTCATGCTTTAGCCCAGAACTTTCCAAACTTTTCATGTTGGTGACACACATTTTTAGACGTGCATCATTTTGCGACACAGTGATTCAGTTTTACTAGCAAACCGGAGGTTAAACTAACCCCTTATAAGAGATACGGAACGGACACATACATAAATTGTAATAATGAAATGTAAGGGGACACAACATATCTCATGAAAACCTTTCATTTATATTTTTAAAAATATATGATTTGCAAGATAATAACATGCATTTCCAAGACTTTTCACATTGAACTAATTTTGTCGAGCGGCGGTTGAGACGGTACGGTGTTCTATCAAAAAACTGGAACCATGGAATGTCTCGAATGCCTCAATTCAGGTGCAGCCGCGTCACCGGGAGTGACACGGAATCAGCTGTTTCGACCCAATTGTGCATACTGCGCATGCTCAGTACGTGTATGATCCCTCGACCATGGTGTGCATAGACGGATACGACAGAAGGGGAATATACTAGTGCACCATACTAATCGGTGGGGATGTGCTCCACTTCTAATCGGACCGTAGAAGCAGGAGCGGAGAGGGGGGCTTCGCCTGCCCTTAAGGCGGAGGCGAAGAGGATTGGGGGGCCGGTGGAGCGTGGCGAAGAGGATCGAGGTGAATGCGGATCCTTCGCCTCGATCCGGAGCGCCGCCGGAAAGGTAAGTGGGGTTTACCGGGCCCTGCCGCTGTCGCCCATGCGGCGGCGGCAGGGCCCGGTAATCCCCCCCCCAGCCCTCCTCTCCCTTACCTGCCTCCGTCCGCGGTCCGTCGGCGTCTTCAATTGAGCCCGCGGTTCCACCAGGAAGTCTGGGCCGCTGCGGCCCAGACTTCCTGGTGGAACCGCGGGCTCAATTGAAGACGCTGACGGACCGCGGACGGAGGCAGGTAAGGTGCCCCTCTCCCTTGGTCCCTTACCGGGCTCTGCCGCCGTTGCCGCATGAGCAGCGATGGCGGCAGGGCCCGGTAACCCCCCCTATGGGGGGGGAACGGAGCTCCGATCCGGATCCGGAGCTCCGAGCGGAGCGGAGTGGGCATAGGCGGAGTGGGGGCGGGGCGGAGCAGCCCGATCCGAAAATGGCGGATCTGAAAGTGAAGCGGAGTGGGGGGTCCGTTTACACCCCTACTAATCGGCACTTTTGCTGCGTAAAAATGCATGCAAGTTGGTATTGCTTATTTCACATAGACTCAGAGGTTTCTCGTTACGTTCGCGTGACACACCTACACGCTGCAGCTGACACACTAACGTGTCGCGACACACAGTTTGGAAAGCTCTGCTTTAGCCTATGGGGGAAATGCCTATTTACATCCGCCATTCTTTTTATTTTTCATTTTATGCAAACTAAATTTGCATAAAATTCTGGAATTTTTTTTAAAAAAACTGGTCCGCAAACCCACAGAAACCCTGCGGCTTTGGAAAAGGTGGTGTGCTGCTGAATCCGAACTCATTTGATTGTATGATGGATTCCCCCGACACCCCTAGCTGTCATGAAGAACAGCACTGCACGCAGTTGGAGAGATATTCATGGGCTGCTGTGCTTCCCGAAACAAAATGACAAGGGTGATTTTCAAGTACATTTATATTGTGCGGGTCAGTCTATTGATTTTCTTTTTGTGCATGTAACGGTTTTCTTACGAGTATTATTTATTAAAGTGCCTCACTTTCTGGAACGCTGGGTTGATTTCGCAAAATGTGGCCGAAAGAAAGCCCAAATAAAACGTTGGTTTCAGAAACAGGTAGTATACCATGTCTCAAATCGTTCGTGTGGTTCAAAATCAATGGAATAAACTAGCCTTTTGCCATTTTCTCTAGCAGCTTTTATGGTCTGGATAAGAATATTGAAAAGGTAGGACCAAATGACATCTCACATTAGTATTAGGAATTGCTGGCTCTGTTTGCAGTTCCTCCCATGTGGTGAACCACTGAACTGGAGGTGGTCAGTTCTCAGCAAAATAGCTTCAAGCTCTAGACTGATTCCACCTACCCAGGCTGGCAATTGAATCCACCTGGTCAGTAAGAAGTTCAAAAGGCTTCAAGTTAAGCCTTCCTTGGACAACATGGTCTTAATGTGCACCTGTATTCTTAGTCATTCTTTGGCCCTGACTGTGATCCTGGCTTATTTATTTATTTATTACATTGATAACACACCTTTTTTCCTTCAAGGAACACAAGGTGGCATTTCTAATCCTCCTCTTCTCCATTTTATCCTCATAACAACCCTGTGAGATCTGGTTTCTAATCTCCACTCAGCCATAGAAGCTCATTGGGTGACTTTTGGCCAATCACAGATTCTCAGCCCAATCTGTCACCCAATGTGTTTCCATGGCCAAGTGGGGACTAGAACCTGGATCTGCCAACTCTCAGTCCTACACTAGGGTGACCATATGAAAAGGAGGACAGGGCTCCTGTATCTTTAACAGTTGCATAGAAAAGGGAATTTCAGCAGCTGTCATTTGTATATATGGAGAACCTGGTGAAATTCCGTCTTCATCACAACAGTTAAAGGTGCAGGAGCTATACTAGAGTGACCAGATACAAAAGAGGGCAGGGCACCTGCAGCTTTAACAGTTGTGATGAAGCGGAAATTTCACCAGGTTCTCCATCTATACAAATGACACCTGCTGAAATTCCCTTTTCAATACAACTATTAAAGATACAGGAGCCCTGTCCTCCTTTTCATATGGCCAGCCTACCTACACCACACTGGCTTGTCCCTCTTCAGTCTTGAATATGTCAGATATCCCTAAGATTGGCCTCTGTGCCAGAAGACTGAAATATGGTCAATATAAATGCCAATTTTTAAGAAGAGATCCAGGCCAGTTAGCTTATTGTCTGTTCTGAGTAAATTGGTGGAAAGTGTTATTAAAGATAAAGCTATCAAACATATAGTGGACAAGTCTTGCTGAAGAAGAATCAACATGGCTTCTGTAAAGGTAAGTCCTGTCTCATTAACCTTTTATAGGGTTCTGTGAGAGCATCAATAACCATGTAGATAAGAGTGATCTACTAGACTGTTTTTACTTGGACATTCAAAAGGCTTTTGACAATGCCCTTCACCAAAGACCCCTAGGAAAGCGTAGCCATCATGGGATAAGAGGTGAGGTCCTGTTATGGAATGGTACCACAGAATGGCTTAGTAACAAACTCACAAATTGCATTGCGAGCTGTGAAATGTACAGACTTCAGATTGCATCACAGTCTGTGTTCAGTTCAGAAAGTGCACACTGGGTAAATCCTGATCAAAAATGAACAGAAACAAATTTCACATACATTCCTGAATCCAATAGCAGAGGGGTAAGGTGGTGTGCCTTGTGCCTTGTGATGGGTGAACTTACCCAAAATGAATTAGCTATTTCCTAAAAAAATGACAAAATCATCCATGTCATCTTGAATGAGTCTTCTCATTCAGTTTTGAGATCTCATTCTGTGGATTTGGGTTTTAGGACATGTGCAATATCAAACTGCATCTTGGGAGTTGTTCGTAATGCATCATGCAACACCATGCAACATCTACTCTTTCCTGACTGGTTGTTTCCATGTGGAACCAGTTATTTAGGGAGGTTGTGGGCTCTCCCACACTAGAGGCCTTCAAGAGGCAGCTGGACAACCATCTGTCAGAGATGCTTTGAGGTGGATTCCTGCATTGAGCAGGGGGTTGGACTCGATGGCCTTAGAGGCCCCTTCCAACTCTACTATTCTATGATTCTATGTGGCTTTCCTATGCAATATCTACTCATCACATTTCCTCCTGAAAGAAAAGGGTTAAACCAATTAACTCAGCGCATGCGCAGAAATGCCACAGTTTAGATGAAGACTGCACATGCACCACATCTTGCAACCTAATTCATAAGGCAGCAATTGAAACTGGTTATTTTATTGAAATTGTTTTAGCTGTTTAAATTGTTCTAAATTTTGTTGATTTAAATTTTTATGCTGTATTTTATTCAGTCAATTGTTGTAAACCACCCAGAGAGCTTCGGCTATTGGGTGGTATACAAATAACAACAACAACAACACAAACTCACTTATAAACACATGAGTATAAACCAATGAGTTAACTATGTATGAAACTGGTGGCATCGCTACTACCAGCCTGTGCAGGAGACATGTGAGCTGTGTAGAATACCAATTTTCAAACTTTCTCCCAGAGCCTTGAGAACTACTTTCTTTTTTTATGAAAGTGAAAAACAAAAACGAAACAGCATTTTCTAGAAGATACCCATTTTTCTTCTTCCACAGCGATGTTGCCCGAGATGACAATGTTTTACTGCGCTGTGCTTTGTGATGGATCTTGCCCCCAAAGCAGCTATGTGTTGAGAGAAAGTGCGTGTGCATGTGTATTTCTTTCAAACCCCACCCATAGTCCCCGTGCAATTAGAACAGTTCTTTGAATGTTGCAGAACAGCTGCTGGAGGCATTATGGTTCATTCTCTTGCTGGATCATTATAGCCTTTCATTTTGACTCAGTTTGATTGTTTCCTTCCAACTCCTACACTTCTGAAGCTTAGCGTGCCCTCTGCAATCCTAGCAAGAGAGGGACGTATTCTGATCCACTCAACGGGAGTACTGAGCCTGGAAGTGTGCAATTCACTAATAGGAGATCACTCTAGTTTTAGACCAGCAGCACTGAGGAATCTTCCCTGACCCTCTCTTTCCTTCCATTTATATTTTCTGCCTTTTGATTCTGCATTGCAAAAATACGTTGATTTTTTCCCCCCGTTCAGGTCTTTCTTTTACACTATCCAAGGTCGAATTGAATTTTCTCACTCTTTAAACAACAATGAAATAACTAGCTACCATATGGTACATGCAAACATGTTGGTGGTCTGTTTTAAATCCTCACTCTGCATTGAGTGTTATGTAAAAAAAAAAAAAGATGTCATCTCTTGGTAAGCTGGTGTTTTAATCATAAAAGTCAATTTTGGATGGGCCTGCTCAGACTTTGTCCCAAGGGAATGCACAGGGCCAGCCTAGCTTTCATATCGTGTGAGGTACTGGTTCCTCTCTATTTGGCCCTGGTTAGGCCTCATCTAGAGTATTGCATCCAGTTCTGGGCTCCACAATTCAAGAAGGACGCAGACAAGCTGGAGCATGTTCAGAGGAGGGCAACCGGGATGATCAGGGGTCTAGAAACAAAGCCCTATGAAGAGAGACTGAAAGAACTGGGCATGTTTAGCCTGGAGAAGAGAAGACTGAGGGGAAACATGATAGCACTCTTCAAAGACTTAAAAGGTTGTCACACAGAGGAGGACCAGGATCTCTTCTCGATCCTCCCAGAGTTCAGGACACAGAATAATGGGCTCAAGTTACAGGAAGCCAGATTCCGGCTGGAGATCAGGAAAAACTTCCTGACTGTTAGAGCAGTACGACAATGGAACCAGTTGCCTGGTGAAGTGGTGGGCTCTCCCACACTAGAGGCCTTCAAGAGGCAGCTGGACAACCATCTGTCAGGGATGCTTTAGGGTGGATTCCTGCATTGAGCAGGGGGTTGGACTCGATGGCATTCTAGGCCCCTTCCAACTCTACGATTCTATGATTCTATGAAGATATTTTGCTCCCTGAGGTGAAGAACAAGATGGCGTCCCTCCAATTCCATGTACTAAGAGCCATCTGGACTGCCAGATGAATCCATCTTCAGGACGGATGTTGGGACAGTTTCCTCTACTGCATTGAAGGCAGAAGGCTTAAGGGGCAGAAAGCAGGGCAGGTGGCACCACTGCTGTCTCCTTCAGCACCAGGCTACCACCTCCCAGCACCTGCTGCCAGAGGCGACTGCTTCACTATGCTTAATGGCATTTTTCAAGTACCCGTTTTGCTAATGCAAATGCAAGTTTCGGAATTTGTGAACATTTTCAGAGAACATGTGCTCCCATTCATAGGACTGGGTGCGAACTCACCTGCGTCCAATTCATCGAACAATTGCCCCACCGCTGCCACCATCTGGCCCTGCTCATTGGGCCATGAGAACTTCTTTTGCGGATCAGGGAGGCCCAATGAGTCCTTGGCAGCCGTCCGCCCTTATTCTGGAAATTACATATTTCCCCCCATTGCATAAATGGGAGCTTAACGGCCATCATTTTACGCAATAGGGGAAATATGTAATTTCCAGAGCCTCCATTGTGGTGGTGCCCAGTGCTTGTTGAACCTTGTGGGCGCTGGGAGCACGGGACTGCGAATGTTCCACAGGTTGCCGGTGTCATGGCTAACCCTACTGCCCCTGTTTTGGGAGAAGATGTTTCAGGTAATCAAACAGAATCAGATTTGGAAATAGGGGAGGCAGCGCCAGAAACCAGCCAGCCTGTACCAGTAGGGGAGGAGGCTCTCACAGGCGATTCCCCAGCCGGAAGTCAGCCCTCTCCAGAGCTTATCTCCTCAAGGCCAAATTCTACACACTCAGTGGGAAGTGAGCTTTCTTCCAGAGGAGAGCGTCCTGGCAAGCTAGATGATGCTAGGGTCCGCCAGAAGCTCAAACGCACGGCACGGAAGGAAGGCGTGAGAAAGTCAGTCCAACTAGCATTGCACCAGAACCTACTTCTGCACCAAGCTCCTTGAAGTTACGGGCATTTGGGGAAAAGCTTCCTGTTCGCCTTGATCAGACAATTGTCTCAGTTAGTTTGCATAGTTTTGCCTAGGGGGAACTTTCTAAGAGATTAGACTCTTTTCAGGTGGAAGAGATGTTTGTTGCTTAATAAAAGCTTTGTGGATTACCCGGCAGGCCTCGTCATTTGCCTCCCATTGAAAGCAGGAGTTTCCTGAGAAACACAACAGCCAACTGGGTCCATGGGGGATGTGGCAGAGTCCATCGGACTCCCAGACTCATCCAGATCATAGAATCATAGAATCATAGAATAGCAGAGTTGGAAGGGGCCTACAAAGCCATCGAGTCCAACCCCCTGCTCAATGCAGGAATCCACCCTAAAGCATCCCTGACAGATGGTTGTCCAGCTGCCTCTTGAATGCCTCTAGTGTGGGAGAGCCCACAACCTCCCTAGGTAACTGATTCCATTGTCATACTGCTCTAACAGTCAGGAAGTTTTTCCTGATGTCCAGCTGGAATCGGGCTTCCTTTAACTTGAGCCCGTTATTCCGTGTCCTGCACGCTGGTAGGATCAAGAATTGATCCTGGCCCTCCTCTGTGTGACAACCTTTTAAGTCTTTGAAGAGTGCTATCATGTCTCCCCTCAATCTTCTCTTCTCCAGGCTAAACATGCCCAGTTCTTTCAGTCTCTCTTCATAAAGCTTTGTTTCCAGACCCCTGATCATCCTGGTTGCCCTCCTCTGAACACACTCCAGCTTGTCTGCATCCTTCTTGAATTGTGGAGCCCAGAACTGGACGCAATACTCCAGATGAGGCCTAACCAGGGCCGAATAGAGAGGAACCAGTACCTCCCGTGATTTGGAAGTTATACTTCTATTAATGCAGCCCCAAATAGTATTTGCCTTTATTGCAGCCATATCACACTGTTGGCTCATATTCAGCTTGAGATCTACAACAATTCCAAGATCCTTCTCCTTTGTAGTATTGCTGAGCCAAGTATCCCCCATCTTGTAACTGTGCCTTTGGTTTCTATTTCCTAAATGTAGAACTTAGCATTGTTGTGGGCAGATGCCCACAACATCCCTACGCATTCATGCTTGCGATACATACGGGGGATTTTCTAATGATTTGGGAGATGAAACAAAATTCTCATATGTTCATATTTACTTCCTATGGATTATGTGGAAGGGGGAGAGATGTAGAGCTGTGGATCTCTTGCACCATTTAGTGCCTGTCCCCACTGTGTTGTAGCAACCTCTCAGGGTTTAGTTTCATAAATCATTTCAGCCAGTTTTCCACTAAACGTCCACACTGCATCCACCGCCTCCAGGACTGTTAAGGTCTCATTTTTCTTTTCTGCATTGTCTTGCAGAATAGAGAACCACGGATTCCCGTTTGCCCAGAGGTTAACAATGTCGACAAGGAACTGTCAGAAACACTTAAGGAAATGGTGCTATGAATCCAGTAAAGGTGTTTAATAATGGGGGGGCGTGCTACCAAAATGATGACACTTCCGTTTAGATACGAAACTGGCTAAACATACTGACAGGAGAGAGGAAAATCAATGTTTGCTTATAGGCCTCCCTCCTCCGTTTTCTGTCTTACAGTTTACTTGTCAAGCTCCAAAAGGCTTTTGGAGGTTTTTGAAATGTGCGAAAACATTTTTTTGGAAGTGTTTTATGCAACACAGCTGATACACTATTTTTATTTTTATTTTTTTAAAAAATGTTAAGAAATGGGGGATGCGTTAGATTTATTTATTTTTTTCTCAGCCTCTTTGCTCTTTAAGTGCAGACTCCAGGCGGCTTAACCCGAATGAGTCAGCAGTGCAAAACCCCAAAGCGCAAATCCATTGCACTTCCTGTCAACAGCTACCATGATGGCCTTGTACAGTACTGTCTCCAGGTTTTTGAGGGCCGCCGGGCAAGGCACTCTCGGGCCTTCTCTCTCCGTGAGCCTAGCTTCTCACCACCATGGTCACCAGCTGCTGTTGTGCCTCCTCCGCTTTCCCACTTACCTGCTTGACAGGTAGAGAGAGCAGGTGAGCAAGGAGCCAGTAGCATCTGCTGCTCCACCTTCTTACCAGCCTTTGTGCCGGCCCAACCAGCTTCTGGTTTTTGGAAGCCTCAGTGGGACAACGATATAGCCAAAATGGGGGAGGGGAGGCAACCGGGTTGCGGGTTCCATTGAGGGCCCCTTCACCCCCACCCCAGTTTGAAGACTCCTTTCCCTAGTATGACCATATGAAAAGGAAAACAGGGATCCTGTATCTTTAACTAGGGTGACCATATGGAAATGAGGACAGGGCTCCCGAATCTTTAACAGTTGTATTGAAAAGGGAATTTCTGCAGGTGTCATTTGTATAGATGGAGAACCTGGTGAAATTTCCTCGTCATCACAACAGTTAAAGCTGCAGGTGCCCTGCCCTCTTTTAAATCTGGTCACTCTGGTATAGAGACCACCAGTGAGGGAGGAAGCAGCAGTCAGACACCTCTCCATCATGCCTGGGTCCAGCTCCAGCTGAGAGCCCCCTCCCTCCTGCTACCAACTGTCTCTGCAGAGACCACCAGTGAGGGAGGAAGCAGCAGCCAGGCACCTCTCCATCGTGCCTGGGTCCAACTCCAGCTGAGAGCCCCCTCCCTCCTGCTACCAACTGTCTCTGCAGAGACCACCAGTGAGGGAGGAAGCAGCAGCCAGGCACCTCTCCATCGTGCCTGGGTCCAACTCCAGCTTAGAGCCCCCTCCCTCCTGCTCCCAACTGCCAACTTTAACTGCTGAACTTTGCAACTAAGATTGTAGTGCCTGAATTTGCTTTCCTTTCCCCCCTCCTCCTCTCTCCTAATCCCCTTTCCTTTTCTGTCATGTCTTTTAGATTGTAAGCCTGTGGGCAGGGACAGTCATGAAATACTTTTGTAAGCCGCCATGAAAGCCTTTTTTGGCTGAATGGTGGCATAAAAATGCTTAAATAAATAAATAAAATAAATAAACTGTATGTGCCAATGTCCAGAGTTTGACGGTCTGAGCACAATTAATGGGAAAGAACAGGGGAAGTTAATTTTAAAAATTTTTTAAAAGTGCATACCAAAAATACTGCATTCAAAGAAGTGCTAACAAAATAAATGCACCTGTCATATGACAGGCCTTTTTGCTAGTTTATTATAAATGCAAACGATGTTAATGATTTTTTTATTTTTATTTTTGTCCTCAATACTGAATTCAAATTATACACTTTTACTGTAGGCCATTTTTTTATTTTTTTATTTATTTATTTATTACATTTTTATACCGCCCAATAGCCGAAGCTCTCTGGGCAGTTCACAAAAATTAAAACCATAATAAAACAACCAACAGGTTAGAAGCACAAATACAAAATACAGTATAAACAGCACAACCAGGATAAAAGCACACAGCAAAAATTGATATAAGATTAAAATACAGAGTTAAAACAGTAAAATTTAAATTTAAGTTAAAATTAAGTGTTAGAATACTGAGAGAATAAAAAGGCCATCAGCCGGCGATGAAAGGAGTACAGTGTAGGCGCCAGGCGGACCTCTCTGGGGAGCTCATTCCACAGCCGGGGTGCCACACTGGAGAAGGCCCTCCTCCTAGTAGCCACCTGCCTCACTTCCTTTGGCAGGGGCTCACGGAGAAGGGCCCCTGTAGATGATCTTAAGGTCCGGGCAGGTTCTCGCTCTCGGTGCCCACTGAAAGAGAGAGTAATTGTGATTGAGATAAGAAGGAGATGTTGCTATAAGGTGTGTGTGTGTGTGTGTGTGTGTGTGTGTGTGTGTGAGAGAGAGAGAGAGAGAGAGAGAATGCAGTAGTTGTGGAGTTTCAGCTTTCAACTGGTGCTTGCAAAGGGAGGAGAAGACCTCTTTTGAAACCTGAGCTTTGAAATTAGCAAGGGCCTTCTCTTTCCTCGTTCTGTAAATTGGCTATTAGGAGGGTGTTGAATCCATCCACAGTGAATTAACTATCCATTGTCCCCTTTAGGAAAAGCAAGCCTCTGATTCGCCCCTCCCCTTCAGGTTATACACTTGACAAGGGCTCTTATACAGGCTTGCAGCAGGATTTCTCCTTGCCCCGCTGCAGGCCTGCATTAAGAACCCTGCTGGGTATCTAATCTTGTCAGTAAGTCTGTTAAGTGACCAACGTCTGCGTGGAGGCTGAGATCAATGGTTAAGACTCTGGAGACAGGATAAGAAGCAGGTTTTATTAGCTATATTTCCCTCCCCCAGCATCTCTCTCTCTCTCTCTCTCTCTCTCTCTCTCTCTCTCTCTCTCTCTCTCCCATTTTTCTCCTTTTCAGTAGTGGTTGCAAGCAGCTCAGAGATGAATTTGAAAGTAACTAGATTATTACCCTCACAAACTAAGAAGGGAGAAATGTGGAAATTCATCAAGGGAGCAGGCTTAACAGGTGGGCTGCTATTCTTATGATTTCCTTCTAAGAAACATTAACAATCTCAGATATGCAGATGACACCACTTTGATGGCTGAAAGCAAGGAGGAGCTGAGGAGCCTTATGACGAAGGTGAAAGAAGAAAGTGCAAAAGCTGGGTTGCAGTTAAACCTCAAAAAAACCAAGATTATGGCAACCAGCTTGATTGATAACTGGCAAATAGAGGGAGAAAACGTGGAGGCAGTGACAGACTTTGTATTTCTGGGCGCAAAGATTACTGCAGACGCTGACTGCAGCCAGGAAATCAGAAGACGTTTACTTCTTGGGAGGAGAGCAATGACAAATCTTGATAAAATAGTTAAGAGCAGAGACACCACACTGACAGCAAAGGCCCGCATAGTTAAAGCAATGGCATTCCCCGTAGTAACCTATGGCTGCGAGAGTTGAACCATGAGGAAAGCTGAGCGAAGGAAGATAGATGCTTTTGAACTGTGGTGTTGGAGGAAAATTCTGAGAGTGCCTTGGACCGCAAGAAGATCAAACCAGTCCATACTCCAGGAAATAAAGCCAGACTGCTCACTTGAGGGAATGGTATTAAAGGCAAAACGGAAGTACTTTGGCCACATAATGAGAAGACAGGATACCCTGGAGAAGATGCTGATGCTAGGGAAAGTGGAAGGCAAAAGGAAGAGGGGCCGACCCAAGGCAAGATGGATGGATGATATTTTGGAGGTGACAGACTTGACCTTGGGGGAGCTAGGGGTGGCGACGGCCGACAGAAAGCTCTGGCGTGGGCTGGTCCATGAAGTCACGAAGAGTCGGAAGTGACTGAATGAATAAACAACAACTGCAGGTAGCGTTATATGCAGCTTCGAAGGAGAAATTAAACAAACAAACCTCCCAGGAAAGTGAGGTGTCTTTCTTCAGTCTTCTTTGGCAGGAGTTATTGGTGAGATGATTCCCCTTGCCTTTTCACGATGGCTTTGTTCCTCATCCCCAGTTTCTAGAACTTTGCCGTGGTTTCAGCTATTTTCAGTTGTTTGCAAATTTGGGCCAAGGTTTATTTCAAACTAATATCAGGAACCATAAGAGCTAGAAACTTGATCTTTAAGCTGAGGTTCTCAGTATATAAATGGAGTAATTGGAAGATGTCCCGCTTTCTTCCTGGCATGCAGTTAAGAAAGGCACAAGACCCTTCCCATTAAAAAAAAAAGTCCTAAATACAACCGTGGCTGCAACCCCTTATCTTCAATTGCAGGTGTCTGAAAATCCTTTCTCACTCTCTCTTGCTAAAGAAATACAACCAAACTGCAGTAAAATAAAATCTGAGGTTGATTTGCATGTTTGCAGACTTTGATAGGCGCTGGGGAATTGGAACTCTTTCAGTGTTCATTATGCAGCTTCCTAGCGGTTAGGTTTCCTAGTCATCCACCCACTTTCTGCACACTCTTTCCCCCCTCTATTAATCTGCGATGTATTCCTTCGTATTAATAAAGACTGCTGAGAACCCTCCAGTGGCCGCAGCAAAAAATCTAAATTTCTGTGTCTGTTGACCCAGCATGGTTCATCATTCAAAAGGAAAGACTTGCCAATTTTCTAATGAGTGACTTCTTTTAACTGCAAAGAATGGTCCTGGAAGCTCTCCTGAGTATGTCTTCTTTTCTTCTCGGAAGGACCATTAGCCAGGAATTTTCCCATTTTTCTTGAAAAGCCAGCTCACTTTCAAGAAAGATATATTAGTGTGCAAGGGAGAGACTTCTTTGCATAACCAAGGCCATGGCTAGACCAGGCAATATCCCGGGGATTGCCCCGGGATCATCCCTGTGCATCCACATGGCGCACAGGGGATCCCAGGATCAGGGAGGGATGATCCCGGGATCAGGGAGGGATGATCCCTCCCTTGCCTCAGGATCTCGCCCTACCCTTTAGGCCCTACTCCGAGCTTCTCTCGGAATAGGCACTCGGAGGAGGACTTTAGATGTTGAACGCAGTATATGGGTAGGTTCATGTCAGGAGAGGCGTTCCATCAGGTATTGTGGTTCCCAAGCTGTGTAAGGCTTTATAGGTTAAAACCAGCACTTTGAATTGGGCTCGGAAACATACAAGCGGGCCAGAATCGGTGTTATATGTTCGAACCTCCTGGTTCCAGTTATCAATCTGGCCGCTGCATTTTGCACAAGCGGCAGCTTCGGAACTGTCTTCCAAGGCTGCCCCACGTAGAGGGCACTGCAGTAATCTAATTTGGATTGTGTCTGTCTTCATAACAGCCGTGTGAGGTAGGGAGATCCTGCTTGTTCTATTTTCTATTTGAGGAATAGACATCCAAGGCCACTCTGGCCTTAGCTAGACCTAAGGTTTATCCCAGGGTCATCCCTGCCTGCTCCCAGGATATCCTGTGTGTCATTTACATGAACAGGGATGACCTCGGGACGATCCCAGGATACACCTTAGGTCTAGCTAAGGCCACAATCAAGTCTCCCTGATCAATGGTTAGTTCTTTAGCCAATGTTCTCTTTGCTCTATATGGAGCAGTAATATGTGATAACTCATTTTGTCCTCACAACAACCTTGTAAGGTAGGATAGCTTGAGAGAGTGTGCCTGCCCAAAGTCATCCAGTGAGCTTTGTGGTGGGGTTGGTGGTGGATTTGAACCCAGGGCTCACCACTCTTACACAGACCACTACACTACATTGGCTCTCATAATCCCACTGGGTTCTGGGACTTACCCTCAAGAAAGTTTGCAGGGCATTGCAGGGTTGGGATCTACCTTCCAGCTGCATCTTTACTGATTTACTAACAACTCATTGATTTCAGTGGGTCTACACCAATTATGACTAAACCTGGATTCAATCCATAGGACTTATAGATGGGATTGTATTTAAAACTTTTTACCCTGTATCCATTGAAACAGACTCTCAAGGCAGTTCTCCCCATCAAAAATAATAATAATATCCTAAGAGAATCTACAGTGGTATTCCATGAAACCACAAGTAAAAACAAGCAATCTATCAACTCAGAGAACAACACCATTAATCAAAAGCCTTGGCAAACAGAACGATGTGTAATTGCTGTCTAAAGGCCAAGAGACAATGATATCTATGAATACAGCCACCTTAGAATTCCCATCCGACAGAGAGAATTTCCCCATCACAATTCCTTAAAAGACTTACCATCAAGGAAGACTCAGATCTTCTAACATCTTTCAGGAGTTCCTTAGCACGACTGGAGGTATGGTTGTTTTCAATCATGCAGGGATTTTATTTGGGGGTGACTAGGGATCGACAGACCCATTAATCTCAACCTTATCAAGACTGCTGAGGGATTTGAGAGAGCGCCTTCTCCCTTACCAACCTGCCCGGTCACTGAGGTCATCCGAGGGCCTGCTCCTGGTGGTCCCACATAGATCCATCCTCTGATTGGAATCCACCAGGGGAAGAGCCTTCAGCGTGGTGGCCCCCCTCCTGTGGAATTCCCTGCCTCTGGAGGTCAGGCAGGCTCCAACCTTGTACTCCTTTCGGCGCCTCCTGAAAACATCTTTATTCCAAGAAGCCTTTCTTTAACATGCAGCCTTGGATTACTGTTATTGCTTCTTTTAAATTTTGTTTTAACTGTTTTTATTCTGTTTTTATTTTCATTTTACCTTGTACACCACTCCGACATTTTTCAATGGGGAGCGGTATAGAAATATTCTAAATAAATAAATAAATATGGAGGTCAAGTTCATTCCATCCCATTTGGAAACCGCCCAGAGAGCTTCGGCTATGGGGTGTCATATAAATTTAATAAATAAATAAATAAATAAATAAATAAATAAATACATAAATTCCTCATGGGCTTGGCTGCTTAAAATAGAAAATCCGTATGTTGTTTTCGGGTCAGCGTTTCCCCCCAGTGTATTATTTCTGTGTGCATTTTGTTTGACACGTTCACACTCCTTACGTTACTGAAATGCAGTTTTGTGTACACTTTTCTCAAATATACACGGGTAGCACGTGCGTGTCCTAACATGTAGGTGTTGTGTACATTTCCCCAAGACAAACAGCATCAGAAAGTTTGCAAAAATGCAGATCGTGGACGGCGACTCTGTGGCGGCTTGCAGAAAGGAAGTAGGACTGGGGAAATCTGTTAAACAAAAAAACCTTGATGGAGCGAATTTCTCGACCATTCCTAACTGTGGAGAAACAACCATGTAGAACTGGCAGTTTTGTAATGCGTCCAGATTAATTCTGCAGCAACCAGCTCCCAGGCATGCGAGAAGCTCTCAACCAGATTGAGCCCACAGGCTGGTTATCTTTTCAAATACAGATGAAAAGCCCGATCGGAATAAATGTGCTTTCTCAACTCAGCACCCCGGGTTGCTCTTTATTTCAATCCTGAAGGTTCCTGCGTCGTCTAGTAAGTCAGGCCAAAGTGGTTATAATAACAGACAGTTAATGGCGGGGAAATGGATCTAGCTGTCATTTGCCAGCATCGATTTTCCAATGCTTAATTAAGTGGAATTCAGCAAACAGAATCATTGTGCCCCTAAGACAGTGTGTGGCTGGTGTTGAAGCCTACATAGCTCCACAGTCTATGTGTCAGCGCTGACGTTTAAAAAGTCTGGGCCCCTAGGGTGGAACAGAGGTGGAGCCAGAGCAAAGTCTGGTCAATTGCCACGATACCAAAGAATAATCCAGCGAAAATCAGGAGCAAGTCAGGGGAGCATGGAGAAAGTTGATCTAAGTTGCTTATCGATGACATGTCTCTTTGTTTTTTAATCCAGTATTTTTTCTCCCAAGTTGCTCAGAGTTAGGGATGGATGAACTCACCTGTGTCTGATTAATTGGATGATCGCCCCATCACCATCTGCGCCCCCCCACGGCTCGTTGGGCCATGCAAGTTTTGGCAGCCATCCACCTTCGCTCTGGAAATGGCACACTTCCCCTGTTGCATAAATGGGCCCTTGACAGCCGCCATTTATTCAACGGGGGAAATGTGCAATTTCTAGAGGTGCCAAACGCTGCAGGTGCCCAGCTGGGTCTCAGGGTGTGTGTGGACGTTGGGGAGTCCATTGGACTCCTGGATTCAAGTCAGGCACTTGCCACATCCCTACTTAGGGTGGCATACCATTTTCCCTGCATTTTACCTTCACAACAATCCAGCGAGGTGGACTTGGGCCACAGCTAGACCTAAAGTTTATCCTGGGATCATCCAGGGTTCGCCCCTGCCTGAGCACTAGATCCCCTGTGTGTCACCTAGATGAACAGGTTTGACCCCTGGACGATCCAGGGATAAACCTTAGGTCTAGCTATGGCCTACGAGATTATGATTGGCACAAATTCGCCCAGCAAGCTGCATGGCTGAGAGGGGATTTGAACTCAGGTCTCCCTGGGCTTAATCCATGCTTCCCTAATTTGGCGCCTTCAAGGTGTTTTTAAACCGCAGCTCCTACCAAGTATTGGGAGGATTCTGGGAGCTGAAGTAAAAAACATCAGGAGGCCAGCTCTCTATCCACTACACCACAGACAATTCAAAGTGTAGTCTGGGAGAATCTGGTGGGGTGAATGTGGATCCAGGGTAGAACCTGGTGGCAGAAACCAATAACCCGACCCTTTGGAGAGCCCAAGTGGAATGTGGAGGATCGTGGTCCCAAAGTGGCAGCTTCTCAGACACTATTACTACTTGTGAATGTTATTATTGTCTAGGGTGACCATATGGCCGGATTTGCCCGGATTTGTCCGGGTTTTTGACGACAAATCCGGGAGGGGGAGGGGAAATCTGGATTTTCCCCAAAGACCAGCTCTAATGGGAATTAACAAAAATGCTTATAACTCCGTCATTTTTTAAGATGAAGACATGAAACTTGGCACAATGGTAGCTCTTAGGAAGGGCTTGTCATAACAAATTTGAAAGAGATCTGTTCATTCATTGATTTTTTAGGGATTTTTTTAAAAATTGAGGTTTTAAAATTATTATTTTTAAAATCATCATTTTTAAAGATAAAGAGATGAAAATTGGCACCATGATAACTTTTATGTAGAGCTTTAGCCATACCAAATTTGAAATAGATCTGTTCATCCATTGATTTTTAGGAATTTTTAAAAATGTGAGGATTTTTTTTTTTAAAAAAATGTTATTTTTAAAGATAAAGAGATGAAACTTGGCACCATGATTGCTCTTAACAAGGACTTTAGCTATGCCAAGTTTGAAACAGATCTGTCCATCCATTGAGTTTTAGGATTTTTAAAAAAAGTTTGAGATTTTAAAATTATTTTTTAAAAATAATTTTAACACGGCGACCATGTTGTCCTCCTTTTTGGTTTCCAAAATATGGTCACCCTATTATTGTCCATGTGTGGGTGTGGTGCTTTACAGATTGGGAGAAGCAGGAGAAGGAGGGGAAAAATATGGAGGCAATGATAAGTGTGTGTGTGTGTGTGTGTGTGTGTGTGTGTGTGTGTGTGTGTGTGTAAGGCTGGGGGAGGGGTAGAGATCTGGAGGCCTGTAAAAAAAAAAACCCAGAAAAATGGAGGAGGCATAGACTTTCCAGACATTTTGTGGAAATTTGGGAGATACAGAACCTCCGGGCCAGGGCCAAATCCAGCCCTCCTTGGGTCCGAAGACAGACCTCCAGGTTTCACCAGATGGCTTTGCTCCCTTTCCCTATCCCCCACCAACTTTCCCCCAACCACTGGTCATTTTGTGTTTTCCCAGCTTTGGTGCATCCCCGCCCCCCTTCTAAAAAGTTGAAATCCGGCTTAGGCCTAATCTACACCAAGCAGGATATTGCACTATGAAAGCGATATATAAAAGGCAGGAGCCACAGTACTGCTTTATTTATTTATTTTTTTAATCAATTTTTTATTGACTTTTTACCTACAACAATACAATTAACAGAAAAGAACAGAAAAAGAACATAATACATAAACACGAAATAGCATTTATATCATATATTCACACTTAATCTATTAGACATAATCATACTCAACATAAAAGTGCACCCCCCACCTCGGGATCTCATTCCTGTTTCCAAAAACTCATAGTTTCTTCTGCTGGTGGTTCCCCGCTTCCCTTAGAAAACACAAATACTAGGAACTTTTTCCAGATTCCCTCAAAATCATTCGTTTTTACTATACCTCTTTTCACTTTAATATTACATGTCAATTTATCATTAATAGCAATATCCCACACTTCTTTATACCATTCTTCAATACAATAATCACCTTGAGTCTTCCAGTTCCTGGCTACGATTAACCTTGCAGCTGTCAGCAAATTCGTTATCAATTCCTTAATTTCTTTACTACATTTAAAATCTTCTTGCAGTGAGAGTAATGCAACTCTTGGTGTATCTTCTATTTTCATTCCAACAATCTCCTCAATCTCTAAAAACACCATCTTCCACAGCTTTTGCACATATTTACAATCCCACCACGTATGTAAATACGTTCCTTTTTCACCACAGCCCCTCCAACAATCTGCTGAATGCTGATTATTAATCTTGTTTAGTCTAACCGGAGTTAGGTACCACCTCCATAAAATGTTATAATAATTCTCCTTTATTCTCACTGACATGTTTCTCAACACTCTCTGTCTCCATAGTCCTTCCCAACTCTGCTGTCCTATCTGTATCTTCAAATCTGTCTCCCAAACCAATTTTCCTACACTATCCAACAAACCTTTCTCAATTAATATATTGTATAATTGACTCATTAAACCTTTTGTCGCTGTATTTTGTCCCTTATCCATTTCTTTTTTGTCAATTAGTTTCTCAAACTTTGTCATCTCTCTACACTCTCCATTTTCTCTTACCCAATTTTTAGTCCATTGTTCCAATTGCCAATAATTTAGCCAAGTTAATTTTCTGTCTTTTAAAACCTCTTCCATCTTCTCTCTTGTATTCATCCCTCTTAACCATTCTCTTAATTTCGTTTTATTTTTCTCTATTAGAACTTTACTTAATCTACACAGTACTGCTTTATAGTGGTATTGAAGTGCACTGGCAACTGTTGGGACCCATTGACACAGACCATAGACCGCTTTCATACCACTATATCCTGCTTGGTGTAGCTCCTGCCTTTTATATGCCGTTTTCATACCGCTTTCATAGTATTATATTCTGCTTGGTGTAGAGACGTCCTGGGCCCCAACAGTTGTCAGTGCACTTCAGTACCACTACAAAGCAGTAGTGTAGATCCTGCAGTGCACTTCAATACCACTATGATGCAGCAGTGTGGCTCCTGCCTTTTATATACCGCTTTCATACCACTTTCATAGTGCAATATCCTGCTTGGTGTAGATCATTCCTTAGGCCTTCACTAGACCTACCTTATAGTCCGTGACGGAGGAGGGAAGATCCCATGATGTGATTATCGCGAGATCCCTCCTCTGTTTACACATGAGGCACGATGACCTCAGGAGGGCTGCCATTTTTTATTTTTAAAGACACAGGAGCGCACGAACGGTCATGTGCAAAGGTAGGTGCTTTTTAAATTTTAATTACTTTTCCCGCTCCCTCCACCCTACCCCAATGGGAGGAGCACTGCGCCCTGTGCGCAGCTCCTGGCTCTGTGCAAGTAATTGCGCAGATCCGGGTCAAACGTGTGCAATAGGCCACACGTTCCGCGGTCTCGGGCTCAGCTCGGGACCGCGGAAAAGCAGGCCCAATGGGGAGGGCGAGATCCCGGGGCAAAGGAGGGATGATCGCTCCCTGATCCCGGGATCCCCTGTACGTCATGTGGATGCACAGGGATGATCCCGGGGTTCGCCCTGGGATTTTGCCCTGCCTAGCTAAGGCCTTAGTTACTATCACTAACTACCAGTAAGAGCTTTAAGCTAAAAATACGCTGGGAATTTTTGCCCCACCCTTTTCCCCTTCAGCTCTGCCCCCTGCTGGAATGCAGCCCCCAAACCCTTCTTGGAAATGAAATTCACCTGGAATTCATTAGAACTACTCCAAAATTTGTTACAACCACTCTATGGTAGAGGAAGCACCTGGGGGGCACCAGTTATCGACCAAGTGTCAGGATCTGCTAGGACCTGTGCAGCTCCCCATGGTGAAGTATCTTCATGTTCCAGGTTGACTCCACTGACCCAGGTGGGAGACCAGATCCTCCTGGACAGGAAGGTGTATTCCGCCTCTTCCAGCTGAGCCTGGGTTGAGCAACAAAGTTCTTCTTCCGTTGTCACATCTACTTGGTTATTCTTTGATGCTGACTTCTAGCTTCCCTCATCAAAAGCCAGGGTGGTGGGCATCCGTCGTCCAATTGGGAGGGTATGCTCTCCAGTTCAAAGCCTCTTAGCAAACTTCAAAAGAAACTTCTCTTTTGACCAAGCAAAGGCAGAAGGCCAATCTCCTAGTCTTCATATCAGGTCCTGGCCAATCCTGAAGTATCATGTTACCTGCCAATGGTAGGTGGTGACATTCAACCCTGTTACTTCCTTTTCCTGAAGAGAGCTCTGAAGCCTACCCACACCCACTCCCAGGTTAAGCTAGGCCCCAACTCCTGTGTCTTTGATTTCATTTCAGGTCCCAGAATCCTCCGCTTCAGATTTACTGCATCAAACACCATTCTTTTTTTTAAAAAAAAAAAACTGCAGCGCTACTTAAAATGCGAAGCAGATAATAGAAAAATGAGATTAGACTAATGTGGGGTTTTAATACATCCGTTTTTCACGCATTCATTCTCAGCCCCTTTTAATGGGAAATCTTCGGAAAAAATTGACAATCTTGCGCCCCGCTACTGACTTGGCAGCACTTCCTTTTAGTTTTCCAGTGCCACTTCATCATTTTTCTCATATAATAGGATTCACTTGCACAGTTTTTATAGGACTGGAGGAGGCGAAATGTTTTCACGCCCCCAGATAAAATATAGCTGCAGTGTTGTTGAGAAACATTTTTTATTTGGCCTATTAGAAATATTTTACTTCTTCTTCTTTTCTTTTCTTTCTTTCTTTTTTTTCTTTTTTTCTTTTTTTCTTTTTGGATCTTGCAGGCAGTAAATATTTTCCTCCCAATTTTGTTGCAGCTTTAGGATTCATCACCACAAATCTGCATATTGACAGTTTTTAACATCTTCCCATGCTGCTTTCATATTTCACATCTTAATAGGAAATTGTTTGCACCACGGATGCCAAGCTTGTCAGCTGAAAAGAAAAAGAAAAGACGGCACTTCTCAAGTAAGAGAGTGATTGAAAACAGCAGTGCGGCCAAAGCCGACCTATCTGGGCTTCCAATCTGGCCCTCTGGGGTTTGTCAGGAAGCCACGCCTACTTCTACTGGCCCCACCCCTTCCCCCCCCCGACTGTCAATTAATATAAGAATATCAGAAGAGCCCTGCTGGATCAGACAAAGGATCCATCTAGTCCAGCACTCTGTTCCCGCAGTGGCCAACCAGCCGTCGACCAGGGAACCACAAGTAGATCACGGTGCAACAGCACCCTCCCAACCATGTTCCCCAGCAACTGGTGCACACAGGCTTACTGCCTCTGATACTGGACATTGCACTTCGCCATCAGGGCTAGTAGCCATGGATAGCCTTCTCCTTCAGGAATTTAATCCAGCCCCCTTTTAAAGCCATCCAAATTGGTGGCCACCACCACCTCTTTTGGAAGTGAATCCCATAATTGAACTACGTGCTGTGTGAAGAAGTACTTCCTTTTATTTGTCCTGAATCTCCCACCAAGCAGTGTCATGGGATGACCTGTTTGAGTTCTAGTATTATGAGAGAAGAAGAAAAACCTCTCCCTATCGACTTTCTCCACACCATGCATAATTCTGTATCTCTCTATCATGTCTCCCCTTACCTGTCTTTTTTCTAAACTGAACAGTCCTAGCTGTTGTAACCTTCCCTCATAGGGAAGATGCTCCAGCCCCTTGATTGTTTTAGTTACCCCTTACTACACTTCTCCTTACTCTAAAATATCCCTTTTTTTAGGTGGGGTGACCAGAACTGTACACAGCATTATAAGTAGGGGTGTGCACGGACCCCCCGCTCCGCCCCGTGGGCTGATCCGAAAACTTCGGATCGGCCCGCTCCGCGCCGCTCTGCCCATACTCCACTCCTCTTCGCCGCGGAGCTCCGGCTCTGAATCGGAGCTCTGCAGTGGAGGGGAGTGGCGCCAGGTAAGGCCGGGAGAGGAGGGGGGGTTTCAGCCCGGTAAGGGACCAAGGGGGAGGGGGGCCTTACCTGCCTCCGTCCGCGGTCGCTCGGCTTCTTCAAGTGCGGCCCAGACTTCCTGGTTGAACCGCGGGCTCAATTGAAGAAGCCGAGCGACCGTGGATGGACGCAGGTAAGGGAGAGGAGGGGGGGTTACCAGGCCCTGCCGCCGTTGCCTCATGGGCGACAGCGGCAGGGCCCGGTAAACCCCACTTATTTTTCCGGCGGAGCTCCGGATCGAGGCGAAGGATCTGCCTTCACCTTGATCCTCTTCGCCACGCTCCGCCGGCCCCCCAATCCTCTTCGCCTCCGCCTTAAGGGCAGGCGAAGCCCCCCGCTCCGCTCCTGCTTCTCCGGTTCGAGGAGAAGCAGAGCGCATCCCTAATTCTAAGGGTGATCTCACCATAGATGGTGGTTTCCTGGCCTTAAACTAAAACACGGTGATTTGGGGGGGTATTTTTGCCCCCATCCCTTTTGCCTTCAGCCCTACTCACCCCTGGAATGTGGCCCCTACACTGCTCTTCTTCAGCTGTGATATCCCAGTGGGTTCAGAAAAGAGTCCTTCCATCTGCTCAGGGTCTGGGATGGTGGTGGCCCGTTCTTCACAGACGTCAGAGATTTATGCGACTAGGAACAGTGAAAGCTCACTACCCTGATGGACAGCAGTTCTCCAGACAGGGGTGTTTCTTAGTCATTGCTGGAGATGCCAAGGATTGAACCAGGGTCTTTGTGCCTACAAAGCAAATGTTCTACCACCAAGTGACAGCCTCATCTCAAGTAAATGTTGAGTGCCATCAAGTTATGCTGCTGTTTCAAAAGAGGGTTAGATGAGATCAGGGTTGTTTACCATCTTCCAGTCCAAGGACCAAATTCAAAGTCAAAGTTTTCATGGTTCACATCGCAGTAGGGGTGGGTACAGAGGCAGAGGGGGTGGGACCCAAAATACCCCAAACACCAGCCTATTTAAGGTTAAACTGCCCATAAGGCCTCAGCTAGACCTACCAGGTCTAGCGCGGTGGAGGGGTGAGGATCTCACGATATTTTTATCATGAGATCTCCCTCTCTGTTTACATGCAGCGTGTGACAATCTTGGAGGGAGAGGATGTCTTGCCTGCCATTTTGTTTTGTTCTTTCCCTTAAAGGACACAAGCGCACGAGCGCTCATGCGCAAAAGGTGAGTTTTTTAAATTTTTAACAATTTTCCCCACTCCCACCCCCCCACCCCCGATGGGTGCAGAGCTCCTGAGGAACTCTGCGCCCTATGCACGGGTCCCAGCTCCTCGTGAGTAACCATGAGGAGCAGGAACAAACAGCAATGCCCACAAACATGTTCCATTGTCTTGGGATCAGCCCGAGACTGTGGAAAAGGCGGGCTCAAAGGGTAGGGCGATATCCTGGAGAAAGGGAGGGATCATCTCTCCCTGATCCCAGGATCCCCTGTGAGTCATGTGGATGCACAGGGACAATCCTGGGGATTGCCCTGGGATATCCCCCCATCTAGCTATGGCCTAAGCCTTAGGAGATGTATCTCATCCTTTTTGAGTGTGTGTGGTGGTGGGAAGCCAGGATCCACCAAATGGTCACGGAAAGGGGGTTGTGGTCAGGGGAAGGGGTGGAGTCTTCTGCATTGGAACTCCAAGTGGGACAAATTTGACCTGTGGGAGATTCAAAAGCCCTGGACTAGATGGTATTTGAGAAACCTTCAGTTCTCTTTGACTTAATATGGAAGAGACAATCCACCAGATATTTGTAATGGGGCCTTGACTTAACCAAGCTGTTCAGGATATTGGTGTGATGAGTGTGGACCTGGACAGACATGTGTGCAGTATAGATGTTCCATCCATTCTGGTAACATTACGTTTAAAAGCAAGTATGCTGGAGTAGGGCTGTTCTGCATTTTAACACACCAGGCTGCATCAAAATGACCTGTATGAACGGGCCATCACAGCTATAATTCCACAAACGGAACGTTCACATTGCCTCAAGCATAGACGCATTTCAGCGCAATGAGCTCACACGTTCAGCTTGCTCGCCATGAAGTCTAACATTATCCACTGTCATAGAATGAAGGGATATCCATCCATGCATGAACCAGTATTAGAGAACAGAATATTCAGAAAATCACCTTCCAAAGAACGTGGTTCAGCAAGAGTGTCAAACTGTTTTCCACCCAAGGGACCAACTCAGTTTCAGAAACACTTCAATCGCTTACCCCTTTCCTGAGCAATTTTAACCATTTTAACATCGGCAATCTTTTTTCTTTGTTCATTGGCTCCTTTAAATTCGCACAAATGGATAGATTTGAATACATCAGTACAAATCAATGTAGCTATATCCCCCCCACCCGTTTTATTGTTTTTTTTTAAAAAAAAATACAATAAAGAATTGATTTTAAAAATTAAAATTGCCCAAGTGGGATCAGTATTTTTTCTGCCCTTCAAATTTGTGCAAATGGGGTTGTTGTTGTTGTTTTTAAAAAGAAATCAGTCCTTCACATTTTCACAAATTGTATCAGATTGTCATATTTTCTTTGACCCTTCACAAATGCATACCTTTGCAGGACTGCAGTTTACATTCTTAAGTTGTAGCAGTATGGCAGCAGCTAGTAATGAACCCATCGATATGCCTTCTGCAGGTCTAGAGATGCCACTTGTCTCATAACATGTGTGGTGTAATGATTAGAGTGTTGGACTGGTAGTCGGGAGATCCGGGTTCTAGTCCCCCTTCGGCCATGGAAACCCACTGGGTGGCTTTGGGCCAGTCACAGCCTCTCAGCCCAACCTACCTCACAGGGTTGTTGTTGTGAGGATAACATGGAGAAGGGGAGGATTATGTACGCCGCCTTGGGTTCCTTGGAGGAAAAAAGGTGGCTATAAATGAAATAAATAAATAAAATAAATAACTGACTGAGATGGGAGATTTTGCAGAGGGTGTAATTACTGCAGAAGTATGTGGAGCTTATTTCTGCTATGCCAATTTAAGAACCATGTGAATAAAATAGGGAAATGGGCCTTGCTACAGTCCTGAAAATGTGTGCCCCTCCGCACTTGTGTAGGACTGAAGGATTTATTTATTTATTTTTTTAAAAAAACACATTTGTGCAATTTTAAGGATAATAATAACAATAATAAAAATAATGAGTTGCAAACATAGTAGGGATATTGTCAAATGTCAATGCAGTATCAGTGAAGGAGTAGACACTGACAGCACTGAGATCAGCCGGGAAGGGAAGATGGCTGGTAACAGCAGTAAATTCACCGGCAGCGTTTTCTGCCACTTTTGCTGGGAAATCCTTTTTCTGTGACTCAACGGAGTTCCATGATGTGTATGGCTTAATTTGTGTCTGCGAGCCGCGCCGCAGGGTTTTCCCTGAACTCTGGGAGCTTTTCTTGCACTGTGCAAATATCTGAGCAATTTCTACAAATTTCTGAGCACTTTGCGCAAATTACAGCTGAATCTGGGCACGTTACGGCCGAATTTGCGCAAATCGTTACGGAAACTGTGGTGTGAGGGGGATACGCAAAATGGCCAGAAAAAACTGCGAACTGGCTCAGCTCGCTGCAGATTGAGGTCCTTTCTACACCTAAGGGTTATCCCAGGGAAATGGAGGGATCATCCCTGCCTGCTGCTGGGATCCCCTGTGTGTCATTTGGATGCACAGGGATGATCCTGGGATGATCCCAGAGAAAAAAGTAGGTGTAGAAACCGCCTGACATAGTGGGAACTCAAACAAATTGGGGGGGGGAACCTTGGAAAACTGGTTAAACTCCACCCCCAAACGTGTTTCTCCAACATCCCTAAGAACAACCCACCCTACACAACCTTACAACAACCCATGGGTTCTCAGGGTGGCTTGTTTGCCATAAATAAATAACCCCAACCCACAATGGAAAAGCTGGGCTGGGTTTGGACATCACTTGCAAACCCCCATGCTAACAACCCACCGTGACTTAGTATAACATATGAACCAGGTCAATATAAGCCAGGTCTGATCCTTCAGAGCCCTTCTTTTGCTCTTAACAGCTTTGTCATTGAACCCCTAGTAAAGTTCATAATCCCAATTATCTGAAACTCTGCAAAACGTTGATCCAAAAGTTCTTAGTTCTCCGTTTAAAAAAGAAATACTAATTCAACCCAACACCTTCAACTGTAATATATTCCCCCTGTTAACATGACCTGTCTACAATGCTGCTACCGCCAGCCCTGAAACAGAAATATAATTTCCCCCCTCCAAATGTTCTCATTATTCAGGCAATTTAATTAATTGCGCTTATACGGTATGTAGTTGTACACATGCATGGTGGGAACATTACGGGATTTCTGTGTGATAAAAGGTACAAGACTTGCACTTCTATGCTTTGTAATTGGGAGGGCAAGACACCGTCACCTAGCAACCACTGAGTGCCATGTAAACTCTTGGGTGGGTGTCAGCCCCACTACTGAATGGTGCTCCACCACCAACGTTACTTTCTTGCTCCTTCTCTATGGGTAACAATGGTTAATGAGTCCTGTACTTTGACTGCGGGGGACACAGGACACTGACCCACACAGGACACCGCTGTCTGTGACTTTGAACATA
The DNA here is from genome assembly GCF_023053635.1 of Elgaria multicarinata webbii. NCBI lineage: Eukaryota > Metazoa > Chordata > Lepidosauria > Squamata > Anguidae > Elgaria > Elgaria multicarinata. The sequence goes on along the minus strand of NC_086171.1, from coordinate 41,568,178 downwards.
GAAATACACTGTAGAAATATCACTTTATTTTCTTTCCCTCTTGGTTTCTTCATCTACGATTTTCTGCTGAGATGTTTGGGAGCATTATAAGTCTGAATCTCTGGATTTGGGGGATGCGGGTGGAGAATCAATGCTGTGATTTATTTTAAACTAGCAAATGGACCCGGCTTTGCACAGGTTGGAATTGCCTTTAGGTTGATAGAGAGACACCTGCAAGGAAATTTGGGCCCTTTCTACACCTAAGGATTATCCCAGGCAAATGGAGGGATCGTCCCTGCCTGCTCCCAGGATCCCCTGTGTGTCATTTGTATGCACCGGGATGATCCCAGGATGATCCCTGGAAAAAAGGCAGGTGTAGAAACAGCCTTGAACAGCTGTTAGAGCTGGACACATGGTACCAGCCCCACTTGAGTGTAGGCACGCCTGCTGGCACCCGTAGGGACGGCCCCTGCAATGGTCCATAGGGTGACCATATGAAAAGGAGGACAGGGCTCCTGTGTTTTTAACAGTGGCATAGAAAAGGGAATTTCAGCAGGTGTCATTTGTATATATGGAGAACCTGGTAAAATTCCCTCTTCATCACCACAGTTAACGGTGCAGGAGCTATACTAGAGTGACCAGATTTAAAAGAGGGCAGGGCACCTGCAGCTTTAACTGTTGTGATGAAGAGGGAATTTCACCAGGTTCCCCATATATACAAAGGACACCTGCTGAAATTTCCTTTTCAATACAACTGTTAAAGATACAGGAATCCTGTCCTCCTTTTCATACGGTCACCCTAATGGTCCACCCATGTAGCCCTCTGAGGGAGGGGTCTTTCCACTCCATCCCCCTTAGATGGAGCTGCCCTACAGAAGAGGGGAGGGTGCAGCCTGTAACCCAGCCTATTGAACTTCCCTGGCTTCAATCTGTGCTTATTCTTTTTTCATTCTTCAACGTGGGGTTGTTTCTTTTCTCCATGCCAAGAGAGCTGGGCTGAAGGTGTCCATCAACACAGGAGGTCACCTGCTCAGTCTTCTCCACGGTGGTGAGACATATTGTCTTTCTATTTAAGTGACAGTAATTCTTTCTAAATTTCCATCTATACCTACCAACGAGCACATGCAAATTATATGCAAATTGGTATCCTCTTTTGTCCTTGTTTTGGGATATGTGACCCCTGCCATGTTGCCTATTTCCTGCTTGTTATGAGACAATCATGAAAGAATACTAATCAACAGTGATATCCGTACAGTATTCAGAGCGCTTCGCCCACATCACCGCTGCTCTTTTGTATATTATTTGTTATTAACAAATATATATATATATATTGCCTGATATCCCAAAAAAAGCCACCAAGGCTTAAACAATTGAGTGACCAACCATTTAAAGGAAGAAAACATTAAAGCAATCAAAATCGAATATTAGAAACGTGGCATCCATTTAAAAGGCGAGATTTAAAAGATGTGGCTTTATACCCTTTATACCCTTTCTAAAAGCCGGGAGAGGTTGGGGGGAATTGTACTTTGTGAGGGAGTGCATTCTAGAAATGATGCCAGAGTAGGGTGACCATATGGAAAGAAGGACCAGGCTCCTGTATCTTTAACAGTTGCATAGAAAAGGGAATTTCAGCAGGTGTCCCTTGTATACATGCAGCATCTGGTAAAATCCCCCCTTCATCACCACAGTTGAAGCTGCAGGAGCTATACTAGAGTGACCAGATACAAAAGAGGGCATGGCTCCTGCAGCTTGAACTGTGGTGATGAAGAGGGAATTTCACCAGGTGCTGCATGCATACAAGAGACACCTGCTGAAATTCTCTTTTCCATGCAACTGTTAAAGAGGAGCTCTGTCCTCTTTTCCATATGGCCCCCCTGGGCAGGAGAAAGCCCTTAATGTGGCCACAAGAAATGGACCTCTACGGGTAATGGTATCCTCAGAAGGGCCTTTCCTGCTGATCTTAATAACCAGGCAGGCTCAAAACGAGACAGATGGCTCTCTCGATAGGCAGGTCCTAAGCCATTTGGGGCTTTAAAGATTAAAACCAACATCTTGAATTGAGCCCAGAAAGCACCTGGAAGGTGTGAGAGGCTGCAGTTACCTAGCTCACCACATGGGGCAGTAGTCTTTGGTTCCTGGCAGTCTAAGACATTATTCGGGGTGAGAGGGGGTTGCCAGGTGGTGGTCAAGTTGTGACCACCAGCCAAATTGAAGCTGCCAGTAACCAGTCATATTTGAAGATGGAAGGGTGAGGGCAGGCAGGCATCAGTGTGATGGGTCTTACTGATATTCTGGGGTTCTCCCAGACTTCTAAGCCTGGGGAAATACATATGAAGATGGAGTTTTATGTGTCTTATATAATAATAATAATAATAATTATAATTATTATTATTATTTGTGTTGTTATAATAATTACTATCTTTTTTTTACCCTACTATTCCTCTGAAGAAGTCAGGGTAGCATGCATTGTCTTCCTATTTAACCTAAGGTACATTAGACTAGCTTTCCCCAACCAGATGTGTTGGTTTATGATTCCCATGTACTGGCTGGGGATTATGGGAGTCGTAGTCCAACACAGGTTTGGGAAGGTTGGATTAGGCTAAGAGAGTGGTACCAGCCCAACGTGAACCCCATAAGCTTTGTAGCTGACCAAAGATTTGAACCCTGGCTTTCCCTGGGATTTTTGCCTTGACAGGCATTTTTCCTCCAAGGTCACGTTTGCCAAGATTTGTGGGTGTGGAACAAGGAGGTATGGATTTGGTTAAATTCATTCTGTTTGTGTTTTGTGGATAATAAGTTGCTTTCATTCCATCATCCGTTCATTGCCAGAAACTTTTTATTTATTTATTTTACAAGAATTAGTCAATGCGCATTTGCATGAATATACATTTGCGCTGATGCAAATGATCACACATCCACCCCCAAAGTGAAAAACCAGTCTGCAAGTCCACAGAATCCACAGGACTTGGTGGTGGTGGTGGTGGTGGTGGTGAAATCTGCAGGTTGGATTCATACAACTCTGAACTCATTTGAATCTATTGTGGATTCCTTATCCCTAATGTGGAACGAAGCATTTGTTGTCTCTCCGTGTGTTTTTAAAACTTCCATGTGGATAACGTCATTCTATAGTTTAGACACTAGGTGGCACTGGACTTAGTTGGGTCTGGAGAGAGTCAGAAGGTCCTTGATTTTGTTCTCTGCCTATTTAAGAGAGGCAATAAAGTTCTTGCCTAGCTTCCAGAGGGGTGTGACCTCTGAGCCTTCCATGACCCCTCTCGTGCCCTCTGATCCTACCTCCAACGCCCTGCCTCCCCAGCCTCACAGTTTCCCCCTCCACTAGGCTTTCAGTGTCAGTGCTCAACCAAATGGGACAAAGGCCATAGATGAATCCATTGGGGCAGGCATTCCCAGGGAACAGGAAGCGCTAAGTACCCCCATCTAATGCCACTATGCCCTATCCCTGTCTGCACTATAAGGGAATGCAGTGTGTTCAAAAGGTAGCTGTGCCCTGAGTTAGTCCAAGGAGGTCCCACTCGTCATTCCCAGACAAAGAGTATGCCATTGTGAAGAACCTCGACAGCGGGGCCTTCTCTGTAGGGGCCCCCACCCTCCAGAAAACCCCTCCCTCGTGCGGTTCGGGAGGCGGAAAATGTACTCTCTTCTAAACGCCTCCTAAAAACATATCTCTTTAGACAAGCCTTCCTTGGACTGTAACTTATTCTGGTTTTATGTGATTTTAGTGTTTTAAATTGGATTGTCACATCCTGGTTTCAGTAGTAAACTCGCCAGAGAGCCTAGGCTGTTGGGCAGCATGAATACGTAACAAATAAATAAACAATAAATAAACAAACTTGTGCCTTGGATTTCAATGGGATAAAAGCATGGGCAAGGTTCACCAGAGGAGAGCCAGGGCATCCAACCCAGGGAGAAAATGCCATCGCCCTGTAAGAGAAATATAACTTTATGGGAAGGCTCTGGGGTACCACACATTGTGCTAAAAGCTGATTGCCCCCCAAGGGCCCTAATTCTCTTACTGCATTAGCTGGGGCTGCGTTTCTGTCTCTCCTGCCCTTGCAAGAGCGTGTCCGGAGTGTGTCCGGAATGCCTCCCCCGCCCACTCACCACTGAGATGCCTCCCACCTCCACCTGTGCCTGAATTGGTGGCTTAACAGGGAAAGTTGCTGAGCCTGGAATCCTCTCCTCCGACAAGGAGGAGCTGGTTCAATTCCGCAGAAACAAGGCAGACAAATGTCATCCTGCAACTCTTCTTTGAGTCCCTTGTGCTGGTCGGATTTTGCATCCAATCTTTGTCGCTTAAGGGATAATTAAGCCAATCACGGCAGATGACAAAATTACATACACATGCACTTTCTCTCTCTCTCTCTCTCTCTCTCTCTCTCTCTCTCTCTCTCTCTCTCTCTCTCTCTGTCTGTCTGTCTCTCTCTCTCTCTCTCAATCACTGAGGCCAGGGAAGGACTAGACAGCAGCCAAGTGTCAGCAGGGGAGGAGGAGGCACACGCGAAAGCAGAAAGCCCCTTGCTTAGGAACTGGCTGCGATTTTATTGGCTTCCGAGCTGCTGTTTAAAGCAGGAGCGCTTGGAGGATTTCACTGTATCCAGCCCGCCTACCCTCCAAGACACAGAAGCACGCGCTTGCACACACACACACACACACACATGCAGAGAGAGAAATGTATCCACCTGAGCTGGTAGAGCTTGCATTAGTTTAACCGGCCAAGAAAAGTGGTGGAGGAAGAAGCAAAAGGGAATCTGGAAAAGTAGGCAGGCTTGATCCGTCTCCTGCCTGCCCCCCTCCCAGCTCCGTAGGCTCCAGTGCCGGACAACAATGAATGAGACCATCATTCTTCACTACTTCATTGAGGAATTGGATGCTAATTGCAGCCTCTTGGATCTGTTGCAGGATGGATTTGATGGTAGGGAGCAAGGAGGGATGGGAGGGTCAATGGGCAAAGATGTCGAGGGTCCCGCTTGGCTGCACATTGCTTAGCATGAATCCTTCAGTCACTCCCCTTCTTCACATTTTTTATTATTATTATTATCATTACTTGAAGGTCCTTACTGCAATGCTACCACCGATCAGATTGGAACCTGCTGGCCCAAGACCATCGCTGGAGAACTGGTAGAGAGACCATGTCCAGAGTTCATCAATGGAGTCAAATACAATACCACCAGTAAGTGCCAATGAACTCTGTACCTGTCCGTCCTCTTTTTTGGGGGAAGACGTTGGCCCTAGCTTAGTGCTGAGATTTGCCGGAGGCTCCGTTCGTGGGAACGGAGACGTTGCCTTCCCAACGAAATTCCTTTCTCCGTCAACAGGGATTGAGGGGGATAAATTTGGTTTGTGATGAGTTCACAGATTTATTTCTGTTGTGTTTTTGTCTTTGGGGAGAACTGAAGCCGGGTGCTTTTAAGCGCACAGTCAAAATGTAACATGGGCCAGTGAGTTTATCTGGTGGAATCCTGTGTGCGTGTGTCGGGCGTGTGTGTGTGCATGTAAGCATTGGATATATATTAGTAAACACTCCGGATGCATCCATGCTTCTGCAAATGCACATGGCTGGCTGCTAGTAGAAATTCCCCTCCCCTGATTCAAAGTGAATCAATGGGCAAGGAAATTCCCACAGCTCAACGTATGGACCTGTGGGTGTGACTTCGTTTGCTCCGTGCAGCACTGCCCTTCAGAGTTTTGACAATTAGATGGGTGGAAAAATATCCCTTTTCCAGATGTGTGTGAGTCAAGGCATTTTAGGGTGCATGTAAACCAAATCCCAGCCTTTAGATGACACTCCACCGAGTGTCTTCTACATGAATATGTGTCATATCTCGTGCGAATGTCGACCATCAGAGACAAATTGGGTAAATAAATGAACAATACGAGACACACCAGTGAATGCTGACACTGGCAGTTGCCTTGATGGGGATTGCAAGCGTTTAGCCGTGAATGTCTGAAAAGTGTGGGAAGGATAGCCGTTTTTGGAGCTACATGAAATTCTCGTAGGATTATCAGCATTCGTGTAGGAATGCCAATGTTTGCCATGTTTTGGACATTACTTTTCACAGTTGATTCTTGATCTGGTGAAACTGAGCAAGAATGGACAGGTGCCAGAAAAAAGTATTGGTGGGGTGGAGTGAGAAGGACACAACCTGTATAGAGGTTATAAGAACGCCAGCATAACAGCTTCTTGTAAGGAAAGAACATTCACCACTAAATTGAAATCCCTGTTCAGTTTCCAAACACCTCCAGGGGCAAGTTTGCCAGCAACTATCCCACGCTTTCGTTTCAGCATCCGAGGACACGAGTAATGCTGGTTGTTTTTTTTAAAAAATCCAGGAATATATCCAGGCTCAAGAGTCCTCCAAGCCATATCCATGCAACTGAGAGTCCCAAATGTGTGGAAACGGCTTGCGGCTGATGTGAGATAAAGCGGGAAGTAGCCTGCCCATGCTGAGAAGCAATCTCCCTTTCTGTATCATTGCACATTGCTGGGGACGGAGCTCCACATCTGAAAATGAATGCCCAGGCTCGGGAACTCTTGGAATGGCAAGAGCACAAAATGCAAACGTGCCATCGCAAAGGGGTTCCCACGCCTTTCTGTCATGCAGAAGGAGCTCCTCGCATTAAATCTATGTTTCCTCCAAGAGATCACTGCGGAGGTTGAGTGTAGCTTGAACCAAATGCACCAAAGGCCTGATAACTATCCTGGGAGGACACTTTATTTATTTATTTTATTGCATTTCTACACTACCCAATAGCCAAAGGTCTCTGGGGCAGTTCACAAAAGTTATCTCAATGAATTGGCCACCTCCAAAAGATGATCCAATTGCCTGATGTTAGAGCATTCACTCTTAGAGTCAGCAGGGACCCTGGAGGCCATCTATTCTGACCCCCAGCTCAGGGCAGGATCTGCAGTGCGGGACGTGACCACAACATCCCTGACAGATGGCCATCCAGCTCCTTCTTAAATAGCACCAATGAAGGACATCCCACCTCCCACTGATGAACAACTATCATATCTCCACTCAACCTTGTCTTCTACTCTCTTCTGGACACAATCACACCCCTATCGTGATTGAATCGGGAGCAAATACCTCCCATCCTGCTTAAGAACTTCCAACCTCTACTATGGATTTAAAGTCTCCATCACATCCGTAAGCATATGTTGGAAGAGTGGAGGAAATCCCATCTGTGAGAACAAGGGGGTGGTTTAAAAACTTTAAGGGGTGTCCAGGTTAAGCGATCTGGAATTATGGAGTCAGAAGTATGCATTGTGTCATATGGATAATGAGGGAGTGCATCGACCAGATCAGAACGTCCTGATGCGCTGGTCTGATTTGAGGGAGATTTCTGTGCCCAATGGGCAAATTAATGTGGCACGCAGAGCGCCAGTTACAGATGTGGCATCTGAGATGCGGGATGCATCTGAAAAATCTCCCCTCTTTGTCCTAGGAGATATTGCGGCTATATGGCTCTCTCATTCTAAATGTTCCATTCCAAAGCTGCTGTAACAGTAGCAGTGAAGAGGGTGAGCCCTCATGCAGGAAGTCCCTTTTTTCAAATCTCCAGTGGTGGCTGGTGGCTCTGATTTCAGTGGGGCTGGGATTCCATTCTGGGTTTTAGAGGGAACATGGGGTGGGGAGGGTGCTGTTGCACCTCTGTCCTGCTTATGGGTCTCTGGTTGACAGCTAGTTGGCCATTGTGTAAACAGAGTGATGGACTAGATGGACCCTTGGCGTGATCCATCAAGACTCTTCTCATGTTCTTATGTAGACGTTCAGCCTCTAATGATCTGAGCTGTACTTCGTTTCCAGGACCTGTTAGCTGAAAACGTCTTTTGCTCAGCTAACATGCAAATTTTGACTTGAAAGTTCATCTTGGTTCTAATTATGAGGGAGAAAATTCCCTTACTCCTGACCTTCTCAATTTCTCTTTATGAAATCCAGCAGACCTAATATCCAGTGAAGAAGGGTTTGTCGAGGCACTGACACCCCTCCTTCCCCCCTCCCCTCGAGGTTCCTTAAAGATCTAATTGTCTCATAGCAGAAACCATTCCACATTCTATAAGTCAGGAACCTGGAGAAAGAAGACAGGCCAGTCTGAGGTTAGGCTCTAATGAGGGAGAATTGTGTGGTGCCAAATGGATTTAATTGACCTGGCTTATAATGTGGCAGTTAGATAACTGCAGTGTATGAGAAACAGGACATATTACAGCCTTCCTCAACCTGGGGCGCTCCAGATGTGTTGGACTGCATCTCCCAGAATGCCCCAGCCTGGCTGGGGCATTCTGGGAGATGCAGTCCAACACATCTGGAGCGCCCCAGGTTGAGGAAGGCTGTATTAGAAGCTCTTTTTCCTCTATCTAAGCCAAGACTCCGAGGGCTCACCAAAAGAACACAGGAAGCATAGAGCAACCTAATAAGTAGAAACAGACTGGGAAATCATTCAGCAATGGGGTGTGGGGGGCACTACAACAAAATGTTGCAGGGCAGGGTGCTCCTGTTCAGAGTTCCAGCCAGCCATGCCCTCTTCTACGACACTCCATTCCGTCCACCCTCCCCGCCCCCGGTTCTCCTGCTCAACATTTCGTCAGCATTGTGTGCCCACAGATCATGCTCAGTCCTCATTGGTTTGTTTTGGGGTTCTTTCCCGGCCCCCCATACGGCAGCACTCCCCTAAATGTTATAAGTAAAATCATTAAATAACAATGGGATGCTTAAGGAGTTACATGGAAAGAAGAAAAATTAAAATGAAAGGGCTTAGTGTCATGAAGGTGTCTTTGCAGGCCTGTGGTAGAATGCATTTTCCTATATTATAATTGAAGAAAATGTCCCCATATTAATTGGGATTTTTTTTGCGGGGGGGGGGGGGGCTGTAGTACTTTGGTGCTATGAAGCTGGATCCAATTGTGTATATTTACATTTTTATTTGCTTTCCAGTGTTTTAGAATAATACGTGTAACTTGATGTCAGCGGGGGCTGGTGGCAGTGGCGTTGAATCCGTTCCACATTTCAGTCAGAACCAGTCAGAATTTGGAAGGAGATCGCTAGGTGCAGGGCTTGAAAGGATAGAACTCAGGGAATGACTCTCCTGACCAGACCGTAAGCCTTGGCAATTGCTCCAGGCCTGTGCTGAAGTAACTGGTCTCTTACCTTAGCTGTTCAACTGCTAGCCATGGTCCTGAATGTGAACCAAGAATCTCTGAGCCAACCATAGAATCCTAGAATAGTAGAGTTGGAAGGGGCCTACAAGGCCATCAAGTCCACCCCCCTGCTCAATGCAGGGATCCACCTTAAAGCATCCCTGACAGAGGGCCGTCCGGCTGCCTCTTGAAGGCCTCTAGTGTGGGAGAGCCCACCACCTTCCTAGGTAACTGGTTCCATTCTCATACTGCTCTAACAGTCAGGTAGTTTTTCTTGATGTCCCTGCAGAACTATGCAGGGCACTGACCTGCTACACTTTATATCTGCACCAGTTAGCCACTTTGCCTTATGCCCTCTCACCTGAACCATTGATTTACACAAATGACGGTATCGCTAATAGGACACAATTCACTGATGTGTGCAATATGGGGATGCTAGCAGAGGCCGGTGGCTCCATTGTCAGTGGGGTGGTGAATCAGCTCCGGGTTTCAGTCAGAACCACTCAGAATGCTAAGGGAGCTTCTGCACCTTGGAGAGCTCCTTTAGACTTCTGCTTGGTTCTGGCTAAAACCTGGAGCAGCTTCACTGCCCCACTGAAATCGGAGCCACCAGCCTCCTTTGGGTGATGCTTTAAAAATCCTTTTAAAAACGTGTGTTGGAGACTGTAGACGAGAGGGACGTAAAGGCCCCATTTACGCAACGGGAGGGGGATATGTAAATTCTGGAGGCTCTGGACAAGGGCAGACGGCAGCTGAGAGCTTAGCAGGTCTCCCGGGAGGGCGGGTGTGTGTGGACATAGAGGAGTCTGTCTGACTCCTGGGCTCAGTTGGGTGCTGTGACATCCCTATCTCCTATCCTATCCAAATGTGCCTCAGAAATTGGCACATCCTAAAGGAAGGACCTCTGAAGACACCCACATCTAGGAATGGATGAGAATTTTATTTCCGTTCGGTGAAAAGGACAAAGGGTCCCTGCATGTCAGGACGGAAGTGAGTTCCACCTAGACCTGCACCCCCTTTGTTCTGCAGCAGCAAAGGGGCAAAAATCCGCCCGGTGCATCCATCAAGGCATGGGAGGGCCAGACACGGTGGCGTCCGCCGCCCTCATGGACCCAGTGGATTTTTGCCCCATCACTACCTGATGTGCCCAACTTTCTTCCAGAGGCTAAAGTGGGTTGATTTAGTCTTCAGAGGAAATGTGAGCAAATTAGGAAATTTGCATGAATCAAACTGGGAATCAGGAACAAGATGGACGCAAGCACGTGTTTAGCAATTTTCAAATATTTTCGGCAGACACGTGCTTGCGTTTTATTTATTTATTTATTTATTTGTTTATTACATTTTTATACCGCCCAATAGCCGAAGCTCTCTGGGCGGTTCACAAAAATTAAAACCATAATAAAACAACCAACAGGTTAAAAGCACAATTACAAAATACAGTATAAAAAGCACAACCAGGATAAAACCACGCAGCAGAAATGGATATAAGATTAAAATACAGAGTTAGAACAGTAAAATTTAAATTTAAATTAAAATTAAGTGTTAAAATACTGAGAGAATAAAAAGGTCTTCAGCTGGTGACGAAGGAGTGCAGTGTAGGCGCCAGGCGGACCTCTCTGGGGAGCTCATTCCACAGCCGGGGTGCCACAGCAGAGAAGGCCCTCCTCCTAGTAGCCACCTGCCTCACTTCCTTTGGCAGGGGCTCACGGAGAAGGGCCCCTGTAGATGATCTTAAGGTCTGGACAGGTACATATGGGAGGAGGTGTTCCTTCAAATAACCTAGTCCAAACCATTTAGGGCTTTAAATGTCAATACCGCTCTGACGCGTTCAGAGCGTCAAATGGGGCACGGTCACATATTTTGCAAGCGAAAGCTAAATTCTCTTACATCCCTATTTCTGCCAGGCCGTCCATCTTTTATTTGGCATGTGGGGACATGACAGTGCTCTCCAATTTGACCAAGGTGTCCTTATAGAAATTGGCTGGTACTGAGGGGTGGGAATTTCATTTCCTTTTTTATATCAGGAATATGCAAAGTTCTTCATATTCAGAAGAGAAAGAGCTTGAGGTTCTTTTAAAAAATACAAACGCGGGAAAAAGTGGAACGGACAGCCCAGTCCTGTGGCCACATCCCAGTCCCGCTCCGAGAACGGAGCTGCTAAGAGCTGCAGCTCTCTTGAAGCAGCGCTGGGTGTCTGCCTTCTGCCTCAGGTCTTCCCTCATAGGTTTGAATCACAGCCAGCCTGCCACAAAGAAAGTAGGGCATTTTTGTTGTTGTTAAATAAAAACCTGCAATATGCTATCGTAGCTGTTGAAGAACCCCTGTGATGTGCAGCTGATGGCTCCCCCCCACACACACACACACACCGCAACAGCAAGCAGAACACCCCATTCTGTTCCAGTTGGAAGTTTTTGAATTGTTTTCAAGGGCAGCTCCACATCAAGCACACTACAGTAACCTAGCCTTGAGCTTACACAAATCATGAATGACTGGTTGCTAGGTTTTAACTGGGATATGTAGGCGTGAGGCCACAAGAGCTGTGCTGTCCTCCTCCTCCTTGTCTTTCTCCTTCTCCTTCTCCTTCTTCCCCTCCTCCTTCTCTTTCTCCTCCTCCTCCTCTTTGTCTTTCTCCTTCTCGTCCTTCTTGTCCTCCTCCTTCTCCTTCTCCTCCTCTTCTTCCTCCTCCTCTTCCTCTTCCTTCTCCTTCTCCTTCTCCTCCTCCTCCTTCTCCTCCTCCTCTTCCTCCTCCTCCTCTTTTTCCTCCTCTTTCTTCTCCTCCTCCTCCTCCTCCTCCTCCTCCTCCTCTTTCTCTTTCTCCTCCTCCTCCTTCTCCTTCTCCTCCTCCTCTTCTTCTTCCTCCTCTTCTTCTTCCTCTTCCTTCTCCTTCTCCTCCTCCTCCTCTTTCTCCTCCTCCTCCTCCTCCTCCTCATCTTTCTCCTTCTCCTCCTTGTCTTTCTCCTTCTCCTCCTTCTCCTCCTCGTCCTTCTCCTTCTCCTTCTCCTCCTCCTCCTCCTTTAAATATCAGCTCCATCAGAACAGTGGTAGATTGATCCCAGGTTCCAGTCTGAAAAAGAGCTCACACTCCCACCTCAACCTGCAGTGGTTTTGTTGGCTGCATAGGGTTGTGTATATCACCTCGTATAGACACCGTTATAACGGGTGGCGTCAAAATCCTGGGATTGGATCTACCTCCACTAGCAAAGTTGATTCAGTGTAACTCTGGATCCGACCCCAGGTTTGCACATGGCATGGATATCTGCATTTGAGCCTCTCGCAAACACCAATTGTGCCGCAGGAGGACTTTGTCGATGCAGGATAAGAATAATGCCAAAGTGAAATCAGTTGTACCTTCACAAGGCAGAATAGGTTTGATGTGTTGTTGTTTTTATCATAGTCTGATGTAAACACAATAAACTATTTTATACCTCATGTGTGAAAATCCTTAATGGCATCTCCCTCACCCCAGCCCACCCTGCAAACATTCTCTAATCCCACCTCTTTGTCAGAAAGCTGGTTTTTGTAATATATTTGAATGGGCATAAGAACCTAAGAAGAGCCCTGATGCTGGATCAGACCAAGGGTCCATCTAGTCCAGCAGTCTGTTCACGCAGTGGCCAACCAGCTGCCCACAGGAAACCCCCAAGCAGGACACGAGTGCATCAGCACCCTCCTGCCCATGTTCCCCAGCAACTGGTGTGCATAGGCTTACTGCCTCTGATACTGGAGGTAGCCCTCAATTATCAGGTCTAGTAGCCGTCGATAGCCTTCTCCTCCAGGAATTTATCTAAGCCCTGTTTAAAGCCATCCAAATTGATGGCCATCCCTACATCTTGTGGCAGTAGATTCCATAGCTTTACTATGTGCTGTGTGAAGAAGTACTTCCTTTTATCTGTCCTGAATCTCCCACCAATCAGCTCCATGGGATGACCACTTTGGGTTCTGGTATTATAGGAAAGGGGGGAAAATGTCTCCCTATCCGCATTCTCCACACCAGGCATAATTTTGTACACCTCTATCAGGTCTCCCCTTAGCCTCCTTTTCCCCAATCTAAACAATCCCAGTTGATGCAACCTTCCTTCATAGGGGAGATGCTCCAGCCCTTAATCATTTTAGTTGCCTTTTAATGCACTTTTTTTCCAGCTCTACAATATATATTTTTAGGTATGGTCACCATACTGGGGGCCTTTCTATACCTAAGGATTATCCCAGGAAAATGGAGGGATCATCCCTGCCTGCTCCTGGGATCCCATGTGTATCATTTGGATGCACAGGGATGATCCTGGGATGATCCCGGGGGTGGGGGGTGGGGGGGTGGGGAGACAGGTGTAGAAATGGCCTGGGTTTGTTCTGCCCAACATACTCATTCTCTCTCTCTCTCTCTCTCTCTCTCTCTCTCTCTCTCTCTCTCTCTCTCTCTTTCTCTGCTCCCTCTCCCTGCACTCCTTTTTCTGTTTCTCCTCCCACCCTGCTGCCCTTTCTCTTTAGAGGTTAACAGCAACTTTCATCTTTATCTTCCATTTTCAACTGTTAGAAGAGTTCAGGCACGCTGCAAAGCTGCAGTCACGGCCAGCATATTGATTTCCACAGCATGCCTCTGGGCCCACATGCCTACGGGCTATCTGGAGAAACGAAGATGCCAGGTGTGACTGCAGCTTCCTCTGCAGTGTGCTTGACCTGTTTTAAAAGGTAAAAGAAAGGGGGCAGGAAAGGAAAGGAAAGGTGCCGCTACCTGTGGGCAAAGTGGGCAGAAGTAAAGCAAGTGGAGCAGTTGCACAGGGTGGTCTGTGGTCCCTTGAGGCTTTCAGGGGAAGCTGATAGCATCAGATGGAAGTCAGAATAAGGCAAGAAGGAAATAAGACCATAGATAGCTTCTCCAAGTGTGTCCTGCTGGCTGGTACTCTCTGCTACTACAACAAGAGCAGAATGTTGTCTCAGCAGGGAGCTAAGGCCAAGTGAAGCCTCACGTAGGCTGACATGACCTGCAGTGTGGTCAGCTCTCTACCGCCATCTCCTGGAAGAACTGACTGGACTGTTAAGGACCCTTTGCCTCATTTTGTAGCCTGAGACTACTGCGAGGCTGGGAAGATGGAGGTTCTTTTGGCCACTGACCTTTTGTGGTAGAAGATGATGGCAGCACTGTGTCTTCTGGCTGGGAGGGGCCTGAATAAGGACCTAACCCCAAGGAAGCAGTCTGTGTTTTGTCCTCATCAGAATCTGAAAGGACTGAGGGGCATGAGAGTGGAGCCTCAGAGTAGAGAGTGAGTGGAGCTCCAGTGGGAGGGGGACTGCATTTTGGGGCCCTCCAGACTGCAGGAGCTTATACCTCTGCCCAGTGGTCTTGCCCTAATGGCACCTCTGAGGAATTCCAACAACTTCAGCTTTCTTCATCCCATCCCCCACCCACCCAACATGGCATAAGCCCCTGCCAAATATGGCCAGTTTTGCATGACTACCAAACGTAGACTTGTGATGGGTGGGGAAGAAGTCACACAATGCCCAAGTAACCTATGGAACTCTCTGCCAGAGGCTTAGATGGTTTCAAAAGGAGGTCTTTTCAACCTTTTTAAAAGTTGAGGGTTCACTTTGGATCCCATAAAGAGCCACCTTCCACAGAGTCAGGCCACTGGCCTGTATGACTCAAACCTTTGCAACGTATGTCCCACAACCCTAAAGCCATTCACTAGTGGTGGCCCACCAGGACCTGATAGAAGTCCCTGTTTATTGTTCCTGGCCGTGTTCACATCTATAGTTACACAGGAAGTGTCTACTTTGCCAAACAGGGTGGCCCAAGTTTGTTTGTAGGAGGGGTGGGGGATTGAAGCTGAAAAGCCAAAAGGTGCAGGAAATTCTCTTGTAGGTTCCCCCTCGATTCTTGCAAATGCCTCATTTACCTGAAATGTGCAAGGACAGAGTAATACTTGAGGTTGTACAGACAGCCTTCCCAGGGCTGATATCTCGTGATTGCTGTGATTGCTTTTGTTGCTGAGCAAAATAGTTCGTTTGTTTTTTGCAGGTTTTACTATTGCTGTTTTATTGTGTTTATGAATTTATCACTTTTAATATCTTAATGGTTGTGTGTTTTATTGTTGTAAGCAGCTTGGGAGGACTTCTCTCCTAACAGGTGGCGAAGATGTTGTTGATGATGATGATGTAAAAATAAATTGTTCTAACCAGCAGTGCTTCAGGCAGGAGTTTTTCCAGCCTTACTTAGAATTGTCATGGATTGAACAGAAGGATGTCCAGATTTAGTGAAATCCATCCCATGTGTTTCGTGGATTTTTTGACGTCATTTGTTCTGGCATCCATTCACAGACGGATTCGGATTTATTTTTTTCCTCCGGTATGCATGAAACCACACAAATAATTCTGTAAGACGTTCCCCAGTAATTAACTAATTGATGTGAGTATGTAACATTTAGCGTATTGTACCCCATTCCAGTCAAGGTATTCCCACTTACGTTTTCCAGAATGGCATATGTCTCAGCAGAAACTTGCATATTTCCGTATGAATAAATTTGCATAAATTTCAGGAAAGTAAAAGAAAAAAGAAAGATCTGGAAGTCCACGGACTCCATATGGCCCAAAGAGGCCAGTCTGCAGAGGATTAGAAATCCAAACTCATTTCAGTTCATTTCAAACTTCTCCAACGTTCCGAACCTGGGCTGCATATAGAGCAAGTGGTATACCACGTCTGCAGTCCTGAGGCTGGCCATTCTACAGGGATGCTGGGTTTCCCTTTGCTTTGGTGAGTTGCAAGTTGCGTTGGCCAGCTTTCTACCGGTCCTGGCTTCGTAACCTCCCCGCCTTCCTTTGCCTTTGAGATCTGCCATTTGCCTCCATCATTTGCAAGGTTAAGATCCTGTTTACATTTCAGTTCACTGTGCTTATTTTAGCATTTTACATTATGTACACAGTCTGTAGCAAGTGCGACAGATTGGAGCTGGCATCGAAAAAGCCTCTTGGTAATTTAATAAACTCTCAAAGCAAGCCGTCTCGAGGGAAACGGAAAGCAGGCAAAGCAGATGGGTCAAAGACTTGCGAAACCATTCAGCTCATCCTGTTAGACGAGCCTTTGGACTAAGCCCTAAAATTCCAGCTCAAAACCCAGAAACGACTGAGAAATTGACACCCCGGCCCTGTCACTGCTAGAATATTGCTACAGAGGGAAAGAGAGAAAGGAGAGGCAGAGAATGCAAACAGATAGCTAATAACCAACTGTTATCTGGTTAAAGTTCAGAATTTATAGGAGACTGAAACAGCTGGGCATGTTTAGCCTGGAGAAGAGAAGACTGAGGGGAGACATGATAGCACTCTTCAAATACTTAAAAGGTTGTCACACAGAGGAGGGCCAGGATCTCTTCTTGATCCTCCCAGAGTGCAGGACACGGAATAACGGTCTCAAGTGACAGGAAGCCAGATTCCGGCTGGACATCAGGAAAAACTTCCTAACTGTTAGAGCAGTACGACAATAGAACCAATGACCTAGGGAGGTTGTGGGCTCTCCAACACTTGAGGCATTCAAGAGGCAGCTGGACAACCACCTGTCAGGGATGCTTTAGGGTGGATTTCTGCATTGAGCGGGGGGTTGGACTCAATGGCCTTATAGGCCCCTTCCAACTCTACTATTCTGATTCTATGATCATTTAGGGCCACACATTGAAGCTTCTAGGATCAGGCCTAAATGCTTGTTTTGGTGATCAAAGAGCATGCTTCACCTAATTAACCATATGTTTCACCGATTTCACCAAGATTGACTTCAAAGGATGGGTGCATAAAATGTTCACCAAAGGTTCGGTGAAATGCATAGATCATAATGGTGGCAGGTTTTTGTTTCTTTGAAGAATTTCCATAGAGAGATTCTGTTTATTGAGGAGGAGGGAGGCGAAATTTGGGTCTCCAGGCCCAAAGTGGAACGGGAAGCAGGACCTAATATTTTACACTTGTATGGGCACTTTCAGCTGTTCAAAGTGCTTTGCATGCATTGTCTAGTTGCAATCCCGACAACAACCCTGCAAGGTAGGTCATTATTCTGGTTCCCCATATTGCAGATGGGATGACTGAGGCTGGAAGAGAGAGTGGCTTACTAAGTTCATGGCAAATGCAAGATTCAAACCAGGGACTTCTTAGCCACCCTGTTACACCCAATTCTAGACCTACAGAAACCAGCTAGATTGTCTCTCATGCACAGGCTCTGTTCTTACCCCAAACGTCTGTCTCGTTTTCATGTTAGGGTAAAGACAGATGTAACATTTAAAAGGATTCACTGTAGGTTCTTCACCTTTAGAGTGAATCTGGCAGCAGAATTTGCATTAAAGACGTATATATCAGCAAGCTGGATCTTGGATCCAACCTCAATTTCGCCTCTCCCAATGTGCATCAGATGAGCTGTCCACCTTTTCATAATTTTGTAAAGTCGTGCATGGATTTTTATTTGCAATCTGGCTAAAGTGACAGTCTGGGAGTCAGGAGATCCAGGTTCTAGTCCCCACTCAGCCATGGAAACCCACTGGGTGGCTTTGGGCCAGTCACAGACTCTCAGCCCAACCCACCTCACAGGGTTGTTGTTTTGAGGATACGAAAAATGGAGAGGAGGAGGATTATGTACACCGCCTTGGGTTCCTTGGAGGAAAAAAGGCAGGATATAAATGCAATAAGTTAGGGTGACCTTATGAAAAGGAGGACAGGGCTCCTGTATCTTTAACAGTTGAATAGAAAAAGGAATTTCAGCAGGTGTCATTGTATATATGGAGAACCTGGGTAAATTCCCTCTTCATCACCACAGTTAAAGCTGCAGGAGCTATACTAGAGTGATCAGATCTAAAAGAGGGCAGGGCACCTGCAGCTTTAACTGTGGTGATGAAGAGGGAATTCCCCCAGATTCCCCATATATACAAAGGACACCTGCTGAAATTCCCTTTTCAACACAACTGTTAAAGGTACAGGAGCCCTGTCCTCCTTTTCATACAGTCACCCTAAATAAGTAAATAAATAAAAATAAATAACCCACTATCCTGCCAATATGAGGACATACACTAAGATTTATGCTTTGGGGTTGGGGAGGATGAGGTGTCTGTGTTGCTGATGTCACAGGTAGAGATGTCCGTTACCATGATATCCAGGCCTTTGGGGTCTCACCAGATTTGTGCAGTACCCCTGAGATGGCTTGTGGGGTTTCTTTTCAGAAATTTGGGGATGTTTTCCATAGCCATTTGCGCAAATTTCAGCTGCAATTTGCACAAATGACACAAATTTCAGCTGCAATTTGCGCAAATGACACAAATTTCAGCTGCAATTTGCACAAATGACACAAATTTCAGCTGCAATTTCTGCAAATGACACAAATTTCAGCTGCAATTTGCGCAAATGGCTGTTTACACAAATAAAAAAAAGAATGATGGAAAATCTGTCAGGTGGCCCGACTTGCTGAGGGCCGATTCGGGCCAGTTAGTGGAAGTCAGAATGGAGTCCTGGGGTGAGCGGGGCGAGCTGATGGAAGCTTATTGACCTCCATCCCACCAGCTGGATTCCTCCCACATCCCTAATCACAGGCAAAATCCAACTGGTACTTTACCCAGCTTGCTTTCCCCCATTCAAGCTGGCTGCCACTCTGAAAAGCTTCATTAGCCAATTTTTTTTTAGATGTTTCCCAAGGGAGGAAAAATATGTCCTTGTGGAGACAGCAAAAAGCCACCTGCCAATCTTAAGATGTTCCACTTCGCCTTCGCTCTGAGAGTCTGGTATAATCAGGAGCTACCCTTGGTTCTCCAGCTAACATTTTGCCTTGGTTGGATGTGAATAATTTTTTATATCTGGGGAATAACAAGGAAAAAGAAGCCTGAAATCGAATCTGTCTGAAAAGGAGAAAGTGGAACAGTCATCATCATACGGAAACAAGGGGGTGTCAGACATTTCAAGAAGACATTTATGCCAGTGTAAACGGAATTCAGTTTGCTATTGCTCTTTGATAAGGAATGTTTGAGAACTATTCTTCCCCCCCCCCCCTTTGGTAGTGCAAGTTGTAATTAGGTGATGGAAAATCAAGTACTTTTCTAAGAAAAAAAAGGACCAAAACCTTTGGTCCTGAAGCTATTTTTGCATGAACTGGTTACAGAGTATGTGCTGGTAATTAGGGAAGCTGTCTATTTTACAAGTAGCAGGCCTGAAGGCTCTTCCAGTAGGTTTCAACACCTTCTAGCTTCTGCACACTCCTGAGGGCCTTCACGTGATCACTCAGTCCTGCATGCTCTAATTTCCTAATGGTTTCTCCTGTTCTTTAAAGCGGGGAACTTTTTATCTGAAAGTGCCAAGTGTTTGGGAAACTGTATCTTCCCTAGTGATGGGGTACAGTTCTTTCTCACTGAAATCTGCAGGGCTGGCTTCAGGTTTGAAGGGGCCCCCGGGCAAAACGTGGTGGTCCCCTTACCTTGTCAGTGGGCCCTGGGGAGCATAGTTGGCTTTGTCAGTTTACCACAATGCCTCAGAGTGATGCTAAATTGGAGACGTTAAAGGAATGAAAAGAGTGGCTAAGGCCATGTCTAGACGAGGAGGGTTGAGGGGGATGATCTCGCGATCTTCACCTACACGTGGTGCACGACATCACGGCTGCCATTTTGATTTTTGGATTTTTAAAGGAAAAGCAGCGCACGAGCGCTCAAACGTTCGTGCCACCCCATCCCCCCAAATCACAAGCCCCCAAAATCACTCGGGCATGGGCCCACCCTGGCTTCCGGATCATGCCCCTCTTCCCCCCACATCAATAATGGCTGCCGCCATTAACACAGCGGGAGCAAATACACAATTTCCTCAGCCTTGGGGAAATAGCGAGTTTCTCACTCCCTCACCGCCAATGGGGGCCTTAAACGGTCTATTAAGGCCCCCATTGGGGATGGGGGAGAAACACATAATTTCCCCAAGCCTGGGGAAATGGTGTATTTCCCCCCACGGCATTAATACCGGCCGCCATTAACGCAGGCCGACGCCGGGTGTGTGTGTGTGGCTGCTTAAGTCTCATGAACCTTGACAGCCAGCACTCAGCAAGGGCTGGCAGGGCCCGGTTCGTGGGGGGCAGGCCGAAGCCGCTACGGGTGTTCCTCAGGCTTGCCAACCCCCTATTTTAGCATCATTCTTTTATGCTGATCACACTCATATCTGGATTGAATCGTCCCTTGATAATGATACGCCAAGCAGCAGGCAATAGAGGCAACACCGGCTGTTGTTCCGTCACAACAAGGTTCTCAGCTCTGTACGGCAGGCCCACGGAGAATATTGTTTAACAAAATCCACGCCCTCCCGTTGAATGGGTTTACAATCTAGGCTTCGTCTAAGGCTGTGAGCAGAGGTTATATAAATGAGAACGCCTATCTTCATTAGGAAAGAAACAAGGAAACAGATCAGTTAATGAAATGATGAAACAATTAGAAGATCTTCGTGAGAAAACATGCTTGCACTGCTTTTTATAGGAATCCTGAGCTATTAAGAACCCAATTTGGTCTTTGCAACTGTAAACAGATTGATAAATTACTGGCTTTTACCAGATGGGAGATAGTTGAAAAGAGAAATAAACCATATGATTTATTGGCTAAATTGGTGAAGACCAAACTGAAGGATTTTTTTTAAAAAAAAAATATTATTTGTTACATTTATATCCCATCTCTCCTCCAAGGCAGCGTACTTTCCATTTTATTCTCACAACAACCCTGTGAGGCTGGTTAGTCTGAGGGTCAGCAACTGGTTCAGGCTCAAGATGGGCCACTGAGCTTTATGGCAAAGTGGGGACTAGAACCTGGATCTCCCAAGCCCTAGACCACCACTCTAATCCACCTTTCCCCAACATGGTTCCCTCCAGAGGTTCCCTGGATTCCTGACCATGAGTCATACTAGCTGGGGCTGATGGGAGTTGAAGTCCAAAAGACCTGGAGTCCACCAGGTTGGGGAAGGCTGCTTCAACCACTGCACCCCTCTGACTAGTGGTCACTCCCAAACACTTTCAACGGATATGCAAACAGGTGACACTGATGGCTCCACTCCCAGTGGGGTGGTGAATCTGCTCTGGGTTTTAGTCAGAACCAGTCAGAACTTTAAAGGAGCTATCCAAGCTCCTTTAGAGTTCTGAATGGTTCTGACTGAAACCCGGAGCAGATTCACTGCCCACTGACAGTGGAGCTAGAAGCCTCAACTTGTATTCAACACTTTCAAAAGAGCTTAGCAAAGGAGTTTCTAATGGGCACGTCCCAACACTGCCACCATGTAGCCAACCCACACACAAGCATGGGCAGCTGTGCCATCAGGGGGGCAAAATGGCAGCAGGCACTATGGGGTGCGTTGTGAGCGTGGAGTGCTTCAGACAACCTAGGCAAGGAACCCCAAAGCCTGAAGCCTGGGCCCCATTTTCACCTGCCTTTTCTCCCTAGGTAACCTCCCTAGGTAACTGATTCCATTGTCGTACTGCTCTAACAGTCAGGAAGTTTTTCCTGATGTCCAGCTGGAATCTGGCTTCCTGTCACTTGAGCCTGTTATTCTGTGTCCCGCACTCTGGGAGGATCAAGAAGAGATCCTGGCCCTCGTCTGTGTGACAACCTTTTAAGTATTTGAAGAGTGCTATCATGTCTCCCCTCAATCTTCTCTTCTCCAGGCTAAACATGCCCAGTTCTTTCAGTCTCTCTTCATAGGGCTTTGTTTCCAGACCCCTGATCATCCTGGTTGCCCTCCTCTGAACACGCTCCAGCTTGTCTGCGTCCTTCTTGAATTGTGGAGTCCAGAACTGGACGCAATACTCTAGATGAGGCCTACAGGGCCGAATAGAGAGGAACCAGTACCTCACATGATTTGGAAGCTATACTTCTATTAATGCAGCCCAAAATAGCATTTGCCTTTCTTGCAGCCATATCGAAAATACCAGCCACATCACTGGAATTTTCTGCCATGCCAAAGAGTGCAAGTTCAGGCCGTTTTTCTTCCACTGTTCTTTGGCTGTTTTCCTCCAGTGGCTTCTCATGATATTTTGGCAAGATAATTGCATAAGAGCGTGATATGCTACACGAAATCCAATCAGTGTTTTTGTTCTTTGCCCCAACACGCCTCTCTTGATTGACATTGGAGTGAAGTGGTCTGAATTCTGTATTCAAATTGTCCAGCCACTCGCTACAAATTGCGGAAATAATATCTCAAATGATTTCATTATGTTTGGCATGGCAATCCACTCATCCCCACCCCCCCACTGAAAAGAGGTTGAGAAAATAAGGTGCCAGGCTTAGATGGGGAAACAGGATTAGAAATTTGGGAGTCAAGGTATGAATTCCTTTTATTAATAAATTCAATGAGGTCTCGTTGCAAGGCAATATCCCCGAATCTTAGAAAACTACTCAAATTATTCCAGCAAGTGAGAAAAGGGTAAATGCCAGTATCATAGAGAGATTTTTCCCATGCATAATCAGGATTTTGATATATAGACTATGGGTCGTGTGGTGGTGGATGGACATTGTAATTGATAGAAGCCTACATAATCGCCATAAAGGATTTATTCCTGGCAGGAAATTATCTACCAATGTAATAATGTCACTTACCAATGAAGGGACATTATCAGATCAGTATCAGCCTCAAGTTGGGTGAACAGATGCATCAGAATGAGAATGGTCTATACCAGTGGAGAGTGGTGATAGAATGAGCTAAACCAGTGGAGTCTGGTGGCTCCAATTTTGGTGGGGTGGTAAATCCTTTCTGGGTCTCAGTCAAAATGGGCCAGAACTCTAAAGGAGCTATCCAGAATGCTGAACTCTATCCCCAAAAATATCATCATGCGACGTGCTGGGCTTGACGAATCCAAGGTTGGAGTTAAAACTGCAGGAAGAAACATTAACAATCTCAGATATGCAGATGACACCACTTTGATGGCTGAAAGCGAGGAGGAGCTGAGGAGCCTTATGACAAAGGTGAAAGAAGAAAGTGCAAAAGCTGGGTTGCAGTTAAACCTCAAAAAAACTAAGATTATGGCAACCAGCTTGATTGATAACTGGCAAATAGAGGGAGAAAACGTGGAGGCAGTGACAGACTTTGTATTTCTGGGCGCAAAGATTACTGCAGATGCTGACTGCAGCCAGGAAATCAGAAGACGTTTACTTCTTGGGAGGAGAGCAATGACAAATCTTGATAAAATAGTTAAGAGCAGAGACACCACACTGACAACAAAGGTCCGCATAGTTAAAGCAATGGTATTCCCCGTAGTAACCTATGGCTGCGAGAGCTGGAACATAAGGAAAGCTGAGCGAAGGAAGATAGATGCTTTTGAACTGTGGTGCTGGAGGAAAATTCTGAGAGTGCCTTGGACTGCAAGAAGATCAAACCAGTCCATACTCCAGGAAATAAAGCTAGACTGCTCACTTGAGGGAATGGTATTAAAGGCAAAACTGAGGTACTTTGGCCACATAATGAGAAGACAGGATACCCTGGAGAAGAGGCTGATGCTAGGGAAAATGGAAGGCAAAAGGAAGAGGGGCCAACCAAGGACAAGATGGATGGATGATATTCTGGAGGTGACAGACTTGACCTTGGGGGAGCTAGGGGTGGCGACGGCCGACAGAAAGCTCTGGCGTGGGCTGGTCCATGAAGTCATGAAGAGTCGGAAGCGACTGAACGAATAAATAACAATCCCCAAAAAGGGTTAAGCACTTTGCAGAGCTCGTTTAGAATTCTGGCCAGTTCTGATTGAAACCCACCAAAATCAGAGTCACCAGCTTCCACTGGCCTATACTACTTCAGACTTGTCAGGAGTTGCTGGGATGTGTGGACAGCTGACCCGTGGGGTGAGCCACTGTACTGCAGGTAGCAGCTTCTCGGTGACGTTCCTTCTACCCATCCAGGCTGGCCATTGGATCCTCCTGGACAGGAAGGAGTATTATATATTTATTTATTTGATTATTGCATTTATATACCGCCCCATAGCCAAAGCTCTCTGGGCGGTTTACAAAAGGGATTTCCTGTTCCAGTTCAGCCTTGTTTGAGCAACAAGCCACCAGACTCCACTGATCCTGAACCTTTTTTATAAAGTAGTACAGAATTTCTATTTTTTGGTGATATATGGTGACAATATAGTCCACCAGATATGGATTAAATGTTGTTCTCCAGTGTTTATAATGCATATTCACATGTAGATTTTGTTTTAGCCTAGGGATGTTGAGAGAGTCCACCTGGGACACGCCGGGCGGTAGGACGGACCCACGTCCAAATGCTCGCAAACCCCCAAGATCACTCGGGCATGGGCCCACCACCCTGGCTTCCGGATCATGCCCCTCTTCCCCCCACATCAACAATGGCTGCCTCCATTAACACAGTGGGAGGAAATACACAATTTCCCCAGCTGGTTCCATTGTTGTACTGCTCTAATAGTCAGGAAGTCTTTCCTGATGTCCAGCCGGAATCGGGCTTCCTGTCACTTGATCCTGTCACTTGATTTGACGTGGGTTGCCAACGTGCTTCGAAAGACATCAGCGACTGCCTCTCCTGTCATAAAAGCAGCCCACATTTGAACACTCCTGCACTGGCGGTGATTAATACACCCGCACTTTCCTGCTGTGCCACTAGGTGTCATTTAGAGTGTAGGCAAAGTCTATCTTTCACTAGGCCTGGCTTTGCTAGTGCCCTAAAAAGTAACGACGGAGGAAATGGAAGATCACACGAACACAGAAAGCTGCCTTCTTCTGATATTGCGGACTCCCCTGGGCCCAATTTTGAATGGGCAAGGTGAAAAAGAATTAATTTGGCAAATGCTTCCTCCTGGGCGAGCTAATTAAGTCCTTCTAAGCTCTGGGCCACCGGGAGAACCACCGGAGTCCAATATCTTTCGTGTCATCGCCTTCTGCCTCAAACTTTCCCCACTGTTGCTACTCCTTTCCAAAACTCAAAATTTACTGAGATGAGAAAACATGGGGCTCATCTACACCAAGCAGGATATTCCACTATGAAAGGAGTATATAAAAGGCAGGAGCCACACTACTGCTTTATAGCGGTATTGAAGTGCACTGAAAATGGTTAGGGCCCATTGACACAGACCATATACCACTTTCATGCCACTTTCTTGGTGTTATATCCTGCTGTGACCCATCAGTTGTCAGTGAACTTCAGTACCACTATAAAGCAGTAGAGTAGATCCTGCAGTGCACTTCAATACAGCTATAAAGCAGTCGTGTGGCTCCTGCCTTTTATATACCACTTTCATACTGATTTCATAGTGGAATATCTTGCTTGGTGTAGATGAGCCCAAGGTTAGCATGAGACGATGTAGGCCTTGGAAGTATTGATTTTATTTATTGTTATTTATTTACTGGGCATGTTTAGCCTGGAGAAGAGAAGATTGAGGGGAGACATGATAGCACTCTTCAAATACTTAAAAGGTTGTCACACAGAGGAGGGCCAGGATCTCTTCTTGATCCTCCCAGAGTGCAGGACACGGAATAACAGGCTCAAGTTAAAGGAAGCCAGATTCCAGCTGGACATCAGGAAAAACTACCTGACTGTTAGAGCAGTGCGACAATGGAACCAGTTACCTAGGGAGGTTGTGGGTTCTCCCACACTAGAGGCCTTCAAGAGGCAGCTGGACAACCATTTGTCAGGGATGCTTTAGGGTGGATTCCTGCATTGAGCAGGGGGTTGGACTCAATGGCCTTATAGGCCTCTTCCAACTCTACTATTCTATGATTCTATGATTCTATGATTCTATGATTTCCGATGGGCCCAATAAATAATTAAATCCAAGTCACAGAAGTTTGCACATCTTTAATTGTTCAACCCGTTTGTAGGAAACCAGGGTGGGGAAGACTTGTCCTAAGGCAAGGACACTGGAAGATGTCGAAACTAAGAGAAAAAGATTGTGGAAAAACTCTCAACTACTTCAGCTTTGAAGTTAAGCCCCACCCCCACCCAACCATTCTTTGACTTTTCTTTCAAAAGTCACTGATATTCCTCCCACCACATACATATTTATGGGGCGGGGGGATGGATTGTCCAACAAAAGAAGATGAGTCAGTTTGAGGAGATGCTGGTGACCTGGTGTAATGTACTTCTGGTGCCCCCTCCATTTCAGGATGCTCCTTTCCTCATCAAAGGGGACTTCTCAGAAAGCAACACCTGCCCCCTCTGACATGGAGGGCTTCACACAGTGGAGTCCCATGGCTCCAATGTCCATGGGGTGAAGAATCTGCTCTGGGCTTCACTCAGAAGTAGTCAGAACTCTCAAGGAGCTATCCAAGGTGCAAATTACCATGGATTTATTTATTTATTCTTTATTTATTTATTGCATTTTTATACCGTCCAATAGCAGAAGCTCTCTGGGCGGTTCACAAAAATTAAAGCCATTCAAAAGTATAAAACAAACAGTATAAAAACATGGTATACACTACAATATAAAAGCACAACCAGGATAAAATCAGCAGCAGTGCAGAAATACAAATTTAAAATACAAATTTAAAACAGCAAAGTTAAAATTAAATTTATAGACTGTTAAAATGCTGAGAGAATGAAAAGGTCTTCACTCGGCATCTGAAAGAATATAGTGTAGGTGCCAGGAGAAACTCCTTAGGGAGCTCATTCCACAGCTGGGGTGCCACAGCAGAGAAGGCCCTGCTCCTCCTGGTAGCCACCTGCCTCACTTCCTTTGGCAGGGGATCGCGGAGAAGGACCCCTGAGGATGACTTTAGGGTCTGGGCAGGTCCATATGGGAGGAGGCGTTCCTTCAGATAGCCTGGCCCCAAGCCGATTATTATTATTATTATAATTATTATTATTATTATTATTATTGTTGTTGTTATTATTTATATAGCACCATCAATGTACATGGTGCTGTACAGATAACACAGTAAATAGCAAGACCCTGCCGCATAGGCTTACAATCTAATAAGTTGTAATAAACAATAAAGAGGGAAGGAGAATGCAAACAGGCACAGGGAAGTGTAAACAGGCACCGGGTAGGGAGAAGCTAACAGTATAGAGTCAGAACAAACTCAGTATTTGAAGGCTATAGGGAAAAGAAAAGTTTTTAGCTGAGTTTTAAAAGCAGTGATTGAGTTGGTACTTCTCAAGTGTTCTGGAAGAGCGTTCCAGGCGTAAGGGGCAGCAGAAGAAAAAGGATGAAGCCGAGTAAGGGAAGTGGAGGTCCTTGGGCAGGCGAGAAGCATGGCATCAGAGGAGCGGAGAGCACGAGCGGGGCGATAGTGTGAGATGAGAGAGGAGAGATAGGCAGGAGCTAGACCGTGAAGAGCTTTGAAGGTCAGCAGGAGAAGTTTATATTGGATTCTGGAGTGAATTGGAAGCCAATGAAGAGATTTCAGAAGTGGAGTGACCTGGTCAGAGCGGCGGGCCAAGAAGATGATCTTAGCGGCAGAGTGGTGGACAGAGACCAGCGGACTGATGTGAGACGAAGGAAGGCCAGAGAGTAGAAGGTTGCAGTAGTCCAACCGAGAGATAACCAGTGCGTGAACGAGAGTCTTGGCAGAAGAGACAGACAAAAATGGTCGAATCCTGGCAATATTATACAGGAAGAAGCGGCAGGATTTAGCTACTGCCTCGATGTGAGGAGTAAAGGAGAGCGAGGAGTCGAAGATAAAGCCAAGGCTACGAGCTTCCTTGACCGGAGTAAGCGTGACATCATTGACAGTAAGAGAGAATGCGAGGTGAGGAGAAGGTTTAGGAGGAAAAACAAGCAGTTCAGTTTTTGCTGTATTAAGTTTCAAACGACGATGAAGCAGCCAGGCTGAGATATCTGAAAGACATGCCAAGATACGATTGTGAACATCAGGAGAAAGTTCCGGAGATGAGAGATATAATTGTGTATCGTCGGCATACAGGTGATATTGGAGGCCGTGAGATTGAATAAGCTTACCCAAGGGCAGCATGTATAGAGAGAACAACAACGGGCCAAGCACCGAGCCTTGCGGAACCCCAACAGAAAGGGGAAAAGAGGAGGACGAGCTGCCTTTAGCCGACACGCTGAAAGAGCGACCCTCTAGATAGGGCTTTAAATGTTAATACCAGCACTTTGAATCGGGCCCAGACCTCGACTGGCAGCCAATGAAGCTGGAAGAGGACTGGATGGCCAATTCTGACTGGTTCTGAACCAGTTCTTACTGAAACCTGGATTGGGTTTTCTGCCCCACTGACATCGGAGCCACCAGCCTCCACTGGCATCACAGTACCCAAAGTTGAGACGTTAGGATTATCAGAGCGAAGGATTCGTACAAAGCTCCCATGGCACAGCTGAAGCCTCCAAGCAATTAATACGTTAATAACAGGCGCCACACAGAAGTGAGCTTGTCTGGTGTGAGAAATTAAGGCAGCAAAGCTTTTATCGCGTTCCAGTGGACATGGCTCCCTTTAGGTCTTCAACCAAAATGCTTTTCTTTGCCTCACTCTCTGTGGTAATAGACAGGAGAAGCATGATTCCATCTGGCAAACAGCCAGTGCTTTTTCTTTGATTCCCAACAGTACAGCTGATATTATGGGTATGTATTAGGGATGTGCTCCGCTCCGATTAGAAGTGGAGAATCAGAAGCGAATTGGCCTGCTCCGCCTTGCCCAGAGGCGGAGTAGAAGTGGACCATGGACCCGTAGAAGCATGGCGAAGAGAAGCGCCCATACGCGGAGCGCTTCTGTTTTCGCGGACCGATCCGATCGCCATTTTGAAAAAATTCGCCCATAGGATTGCATTGAGGAAAAGAATAGGGGATAACTGTGTTGTTTTTTAAGCTATCTTTCTGAAACTTCTTGTGCTTAGAGAGTCGTGGCTGGGGGTCATTTTGAGCCTACTCTCAGCTCTCTGCGTGCTGCGGTTCGCTTGCTAGAATTTTTGGAAAAATCGGGTAAAACAGCAGGAAAATGTACCTTTTTCGAAGGGCTGAGGGGCAGAGTCAACTCCCGGTCATGATCACATAATCCCAAAATTGGAGGAGGGGATAGGCAAAACGGGTAACTTGGGATTCTGGGAACTTCTCTTTCTTAGTCTGAACGGACTTTTCCCAGTGTTTTTTAAAACAGTAGCCCCACCAAATGCACAAACACAACCTGAAATCATATACTAAGCCAATAATAAGAGATAGAAAACACAGCACTGCTACCCACCCTAACTTTGGGGAACAACTGAATAGATGTGGTGCAAGGGGATGAGCTCCCCTAAGGCATGTGGACTTGCCCTGTGCACTCTCCTGTCCTTGGAGGGCCATCAGAGCCCTCCAAAGGTAAATCACTGGAGAGAATCATGAGTTGAAGTGATTGTTTGCTTCTTAAAGACTGGTACCTAGACAGGATCAGTC